>NW_015112833.1:163023-215350 GCF_001443285.1 Poecilia latipinna
ATATATATATAGTTTAACTTGTATTTGCTGGGATATTTGTATGGGAGTAGCTTGTAGCTTGTCAACAAAAAAAGAAATTTCCCCTTGGGGATCAATAAATCAGTATATTCTGATTCTTATTATGTGATTATGACATTATGGCACATTCTGTTGTAAAATGTAAGGAGATTATAATGGACCACCTACAGGGGGAGCATAGATGCAAACGTAAGCTCTTTCAGAGACAATGGCTTTAGAAGAAACTCAGAGTTTTTCACATCTGATGAAAATAGCAGGTAGAGTTTCCATCAACCATGAAGAATGAGGGAGGTAAAAACTTTCATCTGGTAATGACACCAACCACAATCTAACTGTGTTCCAGTTTTGGTTTAAAACATGAGTGTCCAACTTTTTACAGGACATTTTAGGATCATGAATGTCCTCAGAGGGCCGATTGTGGCAATTGAAATTTGAAAGTTCAGCGAGTAGACATAATCACACTACTTCAGCCCATCCAGCTGTTACTACAGCAAATGTACTGTGGATCACAAGCCTAACAAAGCCAAGCTAACATGTTATTGATCTCCAACAATCAGGCCAGGGTGTATCTAGTTCCAGAGGAGGTTCTGACAGGAGAACCCGCCGAGAGTCTTGTGAGGGTCCAGACGAGCCTGGAGGTCCTGCGGCTCTTCAGGAGCACCTATGAGGACCACAGGGCCAACCTGAGGAAGTACCAGAAGAATGGTATCATGGTTAGGCCTTGGGATTTTTCCCCAATGCTGGTTTTCTCAAGGTTGGATCAATTTATCAGCACACTGGAAAATATAAAGGTAAACATGGGAAGGCTTTCAAAGATGAAAAAGCAGCAAAATCTTTGTTTCTGGAACTTATTTGACGAATGAGATCCTGATGTGTTTGATTGTGACGTGCTTCCCTATGTTGTTCCATCACAGGATGTCCTGTCAACGTATTTGGACCTGATGAAGCTCGAGAAACTGGAGATTGGAGGCATCCGAGGAAAAGCTCTTAGCCTTCAGATCCAGTTGCTCTATCAAGAGCTCCTGGACTCCTATAGGGTCTTTACAGAAAAGCCGTATGACTGCTTAGACGCCACCAACACGGTATGTATCACAGCTATGGATTGTGGTGCTCTTTCGATGAGGGTTGTGTATCCGTAGCAACTCTATGGTCAACTTATTTATTTGAGAACAGCGAGGCTTCTCCAGAATAACCTACCGCCACAGCTGCCTGGTCACTCGGCTTTTTGCTAAACAAGTCGTGTTCCTTCCAAACCCCTTGCTCTCTATCCCCCACCCCCTCTATTTTAAATGCCAAGTAAGTTGCAGATTTTCCTCTCTTCACATCGGGACAAGGCAATTTATTTTGCTTGTAAGGAGCAGTCAGTCTTAGCCGAATAACTTTGGGAGTCAGTCAGATGTAAAAAGCAATATGCTATGCTGGCTTTGGGTTACATCGGCCCCGCGGTGTGATGCTGTGGCCACCGTTCCCGCTGAGCAGTTTGCCTTGCAGGAATTCGAAGGAGATGTGAGGGACTTTAAGCTGAAGGTGGATGACGCAGATCGCCGCCTAGGGGCAATCTTCTGTCAGGCTTTTGATGACGCCTCAGGACTGGAGCACACCTTTAAGGTCTGGTAGCACAATCTCCCTTCCGTACGTGAACAAATCCGTGGGCACACGCCTATGTAAAGATTTCAATCTCTCTCTTTTTTTTTTTTTTTCTTTTTTAATTTCTCTGACGTTTTCAGGTCCTGGAAATGTTTGGCGGCCTGACAGAGCGTCCGCTGATCGCCGTCGATGTCGTGGGAAAATATCCTCTCCTTTTGTCCCTGTTTGACAAAGAGCTAGACTCCTGTAAACAGCTTTACAACAAACAGATGAAAGCCATGAAGGAGCTGGGTGAGATTCAAAGCGATATCTGTAATAACATTAGATCTTTACCTCAGTTTATGAGATGAGGCTTAGGAAAAGACTCAAAGCCTTACTTTATGCTTCAGAGCAATTTGTGTGTTTTGGTGAGCTGGCTTTTAATGTTTGAATAGGAAGGGCGTCTTTGATGCAACTTCCTTACAAGCCTCCATCAGAAAGAAAGGGGGAGAAAAAGCTGAATAATAGTTAAGGAAATAATTTTGTGCTCAGTGAACAGTGAGGTCCACTGGAACGCTTCAAGGACACCCTGAAATTTATGAAACTTTGAATAGTCTTGATATTAAAACTTATTAATTTAGAAGAACACAATCACCGGAAACTTGCTGACTTCGCAAGTCTTGAACGCAGCACAACCCCCTTGTCAAAGCGCATTTCGAAGCCTCCCTCGTATCACGCTATGTGACTGGACTGCTTGACTGCGTGGAAATGATTCTCATTCGCCACGTTCAGGTTGTTCCGCTTCCTTCCCCAAAAGAACAGTTATGCTGTCTAAAGAGGAAAACGGCGCCTCTCGTAATCTAAGGAAGAAAGTTTAGTCAGTCAGGTACTGCGAAATGGAAGTTGGACTGTAAAGAAACTTGACAAAAATACAAATTTGACACAGATTTCTTCATCTGGAGTTTTGGTTGCTTTTACATGGAAGATTTTCTGCCACCGTTAGATATCACAGAACCTGACAGGGCGACATATACTAAAAGCAAAACAGAGATGTTGCAATAAGAAATCTGCAGAGAAGAGTGGACCAGAATCAGCAATGATGGAAAAATGTATTGCCAATTATTTCAAATGTTATTTTCTGCCTTAGGTGTTCAAACCAATCATCAGATTTAGGGTTACCAATGAAATCTGTCTAGAACTTATTTAACATATTTACACTGACACCCCAGAAGGGTATAACAACTTAGTAAGAACATTAAGCAACATTTTGAAGACCAGGACATTTTTAGCTAATATTTATTAGCTACACATTGCATGAAAACTCCATGTCTGTGTAATTCTGTGCAATGTTTGTCCTCCTCAGGCTCAGCACCAACCAATAAGAACATGCCAGAGGTATCTGGAGGGTTGAGATGGGCTCACGAGCTGCAGCAGCGCATCCGGGTCCCCTTCTCCAAACTGAGGCTCCTCTTCCCCTCGTGAGCTGCTTCTCAACATAGATGAATAAAACAAAACAAAAAAATCAAACTTGATGTTTTCCCTCTTTTCTGAGGGTCTCAGAATGAAGTCACCACTTTTAAAAGCCTCTTAAAAAGTGCTGTAATAAATCGACATGAACTTTATTGTAAACTTTCATCAGGTGCTTGGAGTCTGCGGAAGGAGCCAGGGTTATCCAGAATTATGAGGAGATGACGCAACTGCTGGACAGGTGTGTGTGTGTGTGTGTGTGTGTGTGTGCATTATCTCATCTTACAGTGTGTGTCATCATATATGTGTCACTGAATAAAACAACAGGACAGAGAGGGTGAGCAGGAAGACTTCGCTTTACTTGCTCTGTAAGTTAACAGTAGAAAAAAAGAAGAAGCTTAAAACAGGAAGCGTGTTTGTTAAATAATAACCGTTAATGACATTTTCCTTCCCCCACATGATGCTGTGTTTTTTTTTTTTTTGTTCTTTTTTTTGTAAAGTGAGCATTTGTAATTTTGTTAGTTTACTGCCTAGCATTCATGAAGCGGTCTCTTGTGGATCAGCGTGTCGGCATGCAGTTCTGGCCATGATTTATGTTCTCATTACTTCGGTGCTGCTCTGCAGATCATTCCGCAGGACTCCCATAATCCCATATGCACTGTCGCTGCTCGCTGATGCCAAGTGAGCAATGGACTCATACAACACACACACACACACACACACACACACACACACACACACACACACACACACATACAAATAAACCTTCTTGTGGTCAATGGAAAAAAAAAAAGAGTGTTCATTTAGTATGACATGTTTTGTGTTAGTAAACATCCGAGGGAATATTTCAACACATTCTATGAATATATTTAGCCTTTCTGTTTCTTTTTTTGCTGCTTTCGCCGGGTGAGTTAAATATCATATTAGAATCAAAACTAATTTAACGTTAGCCGCGACACGGAATGGTTTCTTTATCTTTCGTATTTCCAAACAGGCGCAGGGTGAAGCCCAATGTTCTGTTTTTGCTCTCCGAACTGATAAAAATCACCCAGAAGTGTCTTATTGGCAGCCATGATAAGAGATTAAAAAGTATTTAAAAGTTGAGCGAGCCTTTATGTTTTTCTTCATAAGCTCCCTGACTGGAATATTCCTCGTGGAAACACTTTTTTGATGCATCTTTTTTCGTACAAGGAGTTATTTTTTCATGTTCTTTGCTAAGACGTTGCGGTTCAGCCCGAAGTTATTCATACTCCTATTAGATTTAGGTTTCAAAGCAATCGTTTATTTCGTTTTTCTGACTAGTAGTAGTATTAATGTTTTGGAATCCGACAGAGAATCTTTGAAGAAAGTCAGAAATCGATTTGACCGTCCAATCGTGGAATTGCAACTCGTAACCGAAGATAAATCCTTGGAACAGCAGCTGAAACGTGCAAAAAACCTGTCAGCAAATATGAGGATTTGACTGCTGTGTGTTTTCGGAAACCATTTGGAAATGTTTAGATGTTGGCGTAAATGACACACTCTCTGTCGGGTGTTATTTTCTGAGAGATTCACGTCTTGTTTCCTGTCAGATACAAACTTCTTGGATGACTGAATATAAGTTTGACAGAGGTTTTAATTTCCAATAATGACAGATTATCTACCAGAAATGGAACATTGAGAGCAAAACAGCTGCTGGGAGGAAGGACCTGCCATAATTCAATTTTGAATAATAGTTTTTTTTTTTATGTTTACAAAACTTTTAATAAAACTTAGCGCAGATTAAAAGCTCTTCACTAATGACGTTCAGTAGTAGTGATGATGATGACGATGATGATGATGGTCCTCCATGTTTCAGACATGTTTCTGCTCCAGGACAGCAGAATGAAACGATTGCATTACCTCCCCGGCATCATGCCATCAGTTCCTGCAGAAGCCTCTTATTCAGCCATTCGTTTAAATTAGCCGTGTGCCAACAGAGACCAGTGTTTTAAACCGTCTCTCCTTGTAGATGCAGATTAATTCATGCAGAGCGGTACCTGTCAGTGAGGCCAAAATGAACCCACACATATTGTAGCTGTAAATGAGGACTGATTACCGTAACTGGAACATCTGTTTTGTCCGTATAGAGCTCGGTATTGTAGCAGTACAGATCAACGTACACTTCAGAGGAACAGAGAAGTTTCTTCTCCCATTGGCTGCAAGAACAAAATCAAATCATCCAGCCCTGGTTTGGGGCTTCGTGCTCTTTGTTGTTGATGCATATTCTAAGCAGAACTTTTTTTTTTTTGTCTTTTGAAGTGTCTGTGCAGCAGCAGCAGAGACTTACGGATGAATTCTGCACTTGATTTCTTGTCAAGTAGGACAGATTCTGGCTAGAAAGTACATTGTTCTTGTTCTTACTAGAGTAGAGAGCAAGTCTTTATGTTCTTGGAGAGAAGGTATTGACCTCAATTCAGGTTTTTTTGTGCTATTATTATTGGTGTTTATTGTAAATTTATTCAGGTTTGCTCAGGGCTGAAACGATTAATCGGACGAATGGTGATGAATCGATTATTAAAATAGTCGTTTAGTAATTGATTAATCGGTAACTGGTCACCTCAAAAATGGAGTATGTTGAGAGAACAACATATTCAGAGCAGAAATTAAGTCAAAAATAAACATACATTTCTCATTTAAGATACAAACACGTTTATCTGTAAGCATATTTTACCCTAAACTCCTCAAGTGGTCTAGTCAAAGCATTCAAATGAATGCTGTATTTTTGCACATTAGCTGAAAAAAAATATGTATTTTTCTTGCTTACAGAAGGAATTGAATTATTTGTTTATTTGCATATTTTAATGTATTTCTAATATTAGTCAGTTAGTATAAAAAAGGCTTAAGTGGTTAAATGAAAAGTGTGTAGAACATTGCGATTTTTAAAAATCTAATTAATCAATTAATCACAAAGAATAATCGATTACTAAAATGATCATCATAAGTTAACTGTTTTTAGGATTTTATATGCTCACCTAGAGACTTGACCTTCATCAACTCATTAGTTATGGAGTCGCTGCTATTGTGCCTCATGTGATAGGAAGTATTTTTTTAAAAAAAAAAAGGTCAGTTCATGTTTTTTCTTCATTGTCTTCTTAAATTATTCATGTGTAAAGTTTATGCCATCACTAATGTACAATTTATGCCCAGTTTGTTGCAGAAATAGAAGATGCAATCTTTTGACATTGTACTTCTTTTCCTTTAATTTCTTACTAAACAGTTTTTACCAACATTAGGGAAAAAATTTTTTCTTCAGCATCTACATTCTAAACTACCTGGATTTGTCAGCTTGTTTAGGGTTTTATTTAGAAAAAGAACGATTGGTTCTAAAAGAACCATTTGGCTCTTAAATTTAGGCTTTAGCCCAAAAGGCTATTTGTAGATAACTAGCTATCAGCAGCTTCCCTGTGCAACCAAAAATGGACTGTATTTTAATGCTTAATTTAAAAGTAAATTATGAATACAGATTTGATAACAGAAAGCTGAATTCATGCTCAACTTTTTGCTTGTAACATTTTAAGGCAATCTGCCCGTCCTCAGTTTACCAAAGGTTATCTTTTTGTGTTTTTTTTTTACAAAAATGCACAAATGTGTGCGCTAGTAGTCCTGGATTTAAAGGCAGATCTGCTTCAAAAATCCCTTTGCTAAGCATTTTTCTTTGATAACGGAGTTTACCTACATTTATCTGGATGCTTTTATATTCATGTACATTTGTGTAATTCACAGATTGTGCAGAAGAAATATGTTCTGCCAGAAGAACAGGTCAGGAACGGTACAGAGAATTGAAAGGGAATGTAATTGATATTACGTTGTGTTGTTTGTTGTTTAAAGCTTTTGTTTTGGTCTCATGTTCGAAAAGACGCTTTATATTTATGTAGTTTATTGAACAAATACCATAGTGCGCTCTGACCCAAACAACGATGCCGTACCACAATACTAAAAATTAAACGTTTTTTTAAGTTTCATTTATGACGTGGAAGTTACCCAGATGAAATCAGGGAAATGTATTTCATCTCTGATATGCCCTTACATTATGAATATTCCTATTGGTGTAAAATGTTTTCAAAAGTAATTGACAAAAAAAAATAAAATACTGTAACTAGGGGACGCACCGATCCACTTTCTTCACTACCAAAGCCGATATCTGAGGTTTAGTACGGACACAGAAAAGCACCACTGAATTGGCTTAAAATGTTTTTCCTTTAATACACAGGCATAAAGGTGCTGAATTACTAATCTATTTGATATCTCTGCACCGGTGCAGAGATATCATAAAACATAAATACACCAATAGCTTCACAAGTTTGTTCAAACATGTGAAAACAACACAACTTTAATTTGTTCAGTCAGTGCAATAAGAAGTAGAGCAACCAATGTAAAAAAAAAAAAAATAATAAAGAAACTGAACCAGATAAAAAGAATAGGTTCACTACTCTGCTCAAAACTGCGATTTTAAAGAAAATCCAAAATGTTTTTAGCTAAACTTAAAATTCTGGGGCGGGGGGAGTAATGATTTATATATTCTCAAAATGTAGTGTGTGATACAAGTCCTTGTGCTTCTACACTACCCAGATCGAAGGTGCTGCTTCTTTGGCGCTTCACAAGCTTACAATTACTCCTTCACTCCATGTTCCCCAGAACGGAGTAATGGGATGATGAACACGGCGAGTTCTTTGTCCACAATTTACTCCCCGTCAGAAATTAGAGCCCTTCTTCCTTGGTAATAATCGTCTCAGCTGCCTCCGATGAATGCCACTATTATTATTATACATATTCTGTTTAGGAGCAGGACTGGCATCCTCACTCATTTACCCCCGCAGACGAAATGCGGCGTGATTTATGGCCGTGACCGAGGCATTTGATTGCCTCTGTGTCTGCGGTGCCACTATCAGGAAATGAAGCTCACAGCAGAGATTCAATAAGGCGCACGCGGCGCGCGCCCGACCGAGTCCTCATCATAAATGTGGCTATTTACAGATTGATATAGACGTAGAGAGCCCTGACATCTTGTCTGTTTGCCGCCTCTCGCAGATGAATCAGCGTTTATCCCCATATTACAACCCACACTCCACACACACTCCACACACACACCTAACACTCCCTCTGCCCTTTATTGTCTGCTAGACGCGGACAGGCGGATCACGCCTCTCGTTCTATTTACAACCTCCGAGGGTTGACAAAACGCCTCAATCATACGCCTTTTAGCTGCTTGTTTCGTCGCTTATGCTAATTTCTACGGGGGCCCCGCGTACTCATCTACCGCTGTGGAAATTAAAGCCGAGCTCTTTAAGTGGGAATGTGAAGCATTGTGGATGTTAACGTTGCAGATTGTTTGTTTTTTTTTGTTTTTTTTTGCCGTCTAGAGGAACTCATGCCTGATAGTGATCGCAGCTTGTCCTCTCTGTGTTTGGTATTCCAGATACTCGGCCGGCGCGTACGTGACGTGGACGGAGGCCGTGGGCGAGAGCTCGCAGCACAGCCTCAGCTCGCCGTTAATCAGCCGAGACTTGGACACTCATCTGATCTCTGTCAATTTCAACCCGCAGGTTCTTATGCTAACCTCACACGCCGTTGAGAATGAGCTCGGGCCGTGATGACGCTCTTATTTATGGCATGACCTTGAGCAGAAATAGGAAAATGTTTCACAGGATTTACACAAACAGGCAAAATAAAGATGTGTGGTGTGATTTTGCTGCTTTTATTTAAGGGAAAGAAGCAATTATTATTCCTGATTCCTGAAGTACTATAGTGTATGTTGCAATTCTGTTGGCAATACGATAAGCAGGCGTTTCTACATTAACTGTAGAACGAGTTGCATAACGTTATTTCCCCCCACAGGCTGCTTCAGGTCAGTTAGGATAACAAAAATATTTTTTTACTTTCCAAAAATCCTAAAATATTTAGAGACTTTTTCTGGAGATGATTTGATTAGTTTCCTTAAAGCTGGAGTATGTACATTTTATTAAAGAAAAATGTATGTACCGCGCCTGGTCAAAAACAACCAATCAGAGCCAGGAGGAGGGTCTTGGCGCTGCCAATCAGCGTCGTGTACTCGTTGCTAAATGTTCTAACGGCGGCGACACAACTTACTGTTACAGGAAACAGGGGAGAGTTATTAATAAGCTCTCCCCTGAGCAGCATGTACATGAGCGGATTCTTACAGATAAGACCCTCCTCCTGGCTGTGACAGGTGTTTTTTCCTGACTGAGTTGTGGATTTCTATAGCTTGTGGATTTTTTTTTTTTTTTTTTTTTTGTCAGGCAACACCCCAAACATGACAGACAAATCAGGGAAAAGGATAAATTGTGGTTCAGCTTTGATCATAATTGTATGAAGCCTGGAAGTGCGAGCTCCTCTGCACGTACGAAAACCAGCATTCATTCATTTAGTAAGACTGAGTCATTAATTACTTTCAAACTGTGTCCTTTGCTGACGTGCTGAAAAGCCACTCAGCCGGAAAGAAGCCACAGCTCCAAACAGAGAATACAAACCAACTGACAGAGTCCAAGTCCAATCAGGGACTTAATCTTTTGTCCATTATGATCCTCATTACTCTTGGAGTAAAAAGCAGGCCTGAGAACACCCTTCCAGCAGAGTAATAGGGTTGGCAGGTTCCTGTTGTGCATGTGTTGAATCTACATTTCAAGATATCAACTAGGAAGCAAACGCTTGGGCACAAGTGGGCCCTGCAAACGGACAGGGAATTTAATCACACCACCCAAATTAGCTGCAAAGTGGCATAAGGGAAAGTAATGTTTCAGGAAAAAGACCTGACCTCAGTCAGATAATTGGTGAGCAGAGCTGAAGAGATGTGTGTGAAGAAGCAGCCTAGAGATTCCACTCAGTCCTGACTGCTTCTGTCCAGGACAGGACTGGGCCAAAGCGTTTGTTGCTGGGCTTCAACCTCGACTGTTTTGGACTCTTTTTGCTTTTTCCTAGCTGGCAGCCGTGCTCAGAGAAGTGAAGTACTTGATGCGTCGACCGACTGAGGCCATACCGGAGGCTGCCGTTCAGCTCTACGCGGCCAGGGAGCGGCTGTGGCAGTACGTGGCCAACCTGGAGCTCACTGCAGTCCGATACAACAAGGTCAGGAAGGATGAGAGCGAGCGATTCTCAGAATATTGAATGTGTGAGGAGGCTGCACTTGCTAACCGACACACTCAGGAGACGGCTACGGCAACAGAAGCAAACAACAACAACAAAAAAAACAAACACATTTTAAACGTTTGCAGGAACCGAAATCCACAGTTTGAAGAACTCCTTATATAGAAGCTGCTGAAGCTGAGATACAGAGAAATAAAGAGCTGGAGGTGGAGGGAAGAGGGTGACGTCGTCGACTTCAGAGCAGAGTTATCATCTAAAGATGCTGCTGCTGTCAACTCTGTGGCTTGCGGGTGTCAAACGCTGATAAAACGTCTGAAAAGCCACCGGCTCCATCAAAGAACATGGTGACAGAGTAGTTAAAGCAGCCGATTCACTATTTATGGTCATTAATATTTAAAGAGGAGCGGCGGCTTCACACTGAGTGTACGTGAAAGAAGTAGCGCTTATACAGTACTGAAGCCAAGGTGAAAACATTGAACACGGTTGACACTTGTAACGGTTTGTATGCTAATTGTTAGCAAAATTAGCATTTGCGGCTTTAGCAGCAATCTCCCGTGTTTCTAAGTCACATATAATCCTATTTTATGCCTGAGTCTACCACAGAATGTCAAACACTTCCAAAGAATGTGTGGTAGACTGATTAAACACACCTTCTGTCATCCAGTTCCTGTTGTCTTGTAGCTCCGTGTCGCGCCGCATGTAAAACCAAGTGTTGCTCATAGAGCTTCAAAATATATCAACTCACAGTCGTCCACAATTACTCAGAGGCCCCGTCTGAAAACGCTTATTTTGTAGCACCAAATATACCTTAATAGTCCGCCTGCCGCGATAAACAATAAATCAGTTAGTCGCATGATAAATTAAAAGAAATAATTCTTATTTGCTTGATTTATCGTTTTTCTCGACTCTCTTTCCTTTTACCAAAAACTCAGTGACAAAAGTCTTCAGTCTGGTCCCTTTTTATGAAAGATACTTTTTGCTTACAAAGACATCATAATTCACTTTATTTGTTCTTTCTGTTGTTTTCTTTATTTATTTTGGATATTTCAAATGTCTTCCAGTTCCAGTGTTTAAATGTTCATTAGAATTTAAAGTTTATTGATCCTTCAGAATGCCTTCATTACTACTTTATTACTCAAAAGCGGTCTCAAAACAACAATGTTATCGTTTTATTGCAATAACTGCTGGGACAATTTATCGTCCAGCAAAATCTGTTATCGTGACAGGCCCACATTTTAAACTAGCTTAGCACTACAGTAGAAGTAGACATTTACGGTTTTCCTTACATTCACTCTTGGAGGTACGGTACAGGAAAGTCCTGGATTAACTTCTTTGCAAATGCCAGTGAGTGGCGTCTCATATTTGCATTTTCTTTCAAATATCTTATTTATTCTCTCAGATCTGTGAATCGGAGGATATTATGGAGTTACGTTCCACAGAAACGTGGAACATAACCTGTGGATGGGTTGGGGTCCACTGTATGTCGACATTGTAATCGTGACAGACTGCTCGGATGAAGCATCGTATTTCCGGTCCCCTGCTTTCACACCAGTGCATGGCATAATGTATTCAGACAGTAGCAAGGTTTCCAATGCCTGTGTTATAGGTTAAGATCTGACTAAGGCTCACATAAATTATAATAATTGGAAAAGAAGGAAAGAGTCATTAAAATGAAGGACGTCACCATCAGACTAATCCTGGATCAGAATGGCCCCATCATTCATTACATTCGAAAAAAAAAAAAAAAAACTTGACCAGATCCACCTTTCTAAGATGTTCTCAGTGAAAGATGGATGTAGATTCATGTGAAACATAAATCATGATGTAAACCAGCTGCTCTGTGATAAATTATCTACCGAGATAGATGGTGACTTATGTAAATTTAATTCCTGAATTTTACAGACGTTAGCATAGTTTTTTTTCAGTTTTTTTGTTTTTGTTCACCCGTTTGAAAAATGAATTTGTATGTATAATACGCCCGTCTTTACCCAAGACACTTTTCCCATTGTCGGCCTTAATGGGAACTAAACAGAGGGGCAATGCAGTGTCAATAATGAATAATAGAACAATATGCAAGAAATCACTTGCGTAATTAACGCAGCGACACAGCAAACGGCTCCTATTATCCTCGGCCGCATTCATCATACATTCCCCCAATTAAGCCCGTTTACAATGCGAACGTACAGCAACGCACAGATTCCAGCTATTTCGGTCCAGTCGGCTTGTAACGCCAGAGAAACAGGCAAACGATGCTGAAACTGTGAGTTTGGAAATGCGAACACCCCATTAATATTAATATTTCATGACAGATTTACATGTATTTTTTTATTTATTTATTTTTCCTTCCCTTCCCTTTTGCTTGAACACAGGTGATGCTGTCTGTGCTGGACGTGGAGCGTCCTCTGATTCAGGGTCAGCTCGGAGACGTCGACGCTCGGCTGTGGGAGGCAGAGGAGAGCCTGAACTGGAACAGCAGAGGTCAGCGGATGAAGTCACACGTACAGCAGCGACGCTTCTAAACGGCTCGTGTTTTTTCATACCGTCACGCTCGGTGCAGCGGTATTCAGTCGTTCCCATGTTTGTTCCCCCCCCCACCCGTTCTGCCTGCGCCCCGTAGCAAAATGAGAAATACGGCACAAACACGCA
This sequence comes from Poecilia latipinna, assembly GCF_001443285.1. NCBI lineage: Eukaryota > Metazoa > Chordata > Actinopteri > Cyprinodontiformes > Poeciliidae > Poecilia > Poecilia latipinna. The sequence continues at coordinate 175,843 of NW_015112833.1, forward strand.
GACTCCTTTTGCTTGCTGTTGCTCGCAGCATTTAAAAGTTTCATTACAATTGCAAAACGAAATATCTTCAAAATGAGTGTCGTGCTGAATAATTTACAGACTTGGGCAGATAAATAATTAATAGGAAAAACAACGACTAAAAAAAACAAAAAACAAAGCTCACGTCCTCAAAGAGAATTGTTGTTTCATGGAAGAGTCGGTCGATTATTGATGGTGGAGCTAACATAATTTGCAATTTCTTTGCACAACGTCTTGTTGCTTTTGCTGCTGCCCGTCGGGGTGTAGCCGTACAGCCAGCTCACAAGTCAAAATGTTAGATTATGCTAATTTCACCAGGAAGACGTGGAACTAATTTTCAGGAAAACTAAGAATCACATTTTTTTTCTTTGTTATTCTTACAAATAGTTTCTTAAATCAGAAACTGCTTCATAGAATCAGTGATAACCGTCATGATTCGACTAGTCCACATATTGCAGTTTTTGTGCTCGTCTAAGTTTAAAGCGGTTCTCATGCCAAAAACTTTTGACAACGCTCTTTTCTGTTTCCACAAACTGCAGGCAGGGTTTTGCAAATCTTCAAACAATCTTTGTGTTTCAAAGACTCCGTTCGGTGTGGAGTTGTCTTGTCGAGGTCGAATCAGTCTGGCCGTTTAAGATTTTAAGATTTTATTTTTTTGACAGGAAGTGCTCCAGCAGAAGCTAACTTCGGTGTGTTCTGCAGCTAAAGGTTATCCGGTCACGGTGTACTCACACAGTGGTACTTTCATCTCTGTCTCGTCTGTCGTGGTTTCTTCTTTTTTATTTTTTTTTCTCCCCCCCACAAACCATGTACTCTAAATGTTGTCACACAAAAGATTTGAAAAGTGGTGACGGCCTCTTCAGTGCTCAGACATACAAACTGTCAAGCTGAAAGCACAAACCTTCATATCTGAGGCTTTTCTGTTGTTTTGACTTGGACTTGAAGGCTCTCAGCCACTTTGCACTTGACGACAAACTGCTCCTTTTCAAGTGGAAAGTCACAGAGGTAGACACCAGCAGAGCCTCGTCATCTGGAAAACAACGGGCCTCTGAGTTACCCAAAGCTAAACAGAAGACTGCTCCTCCTAACCCCAGGGATTGTCGTCCAATCAAACCTCCATGAATGGACTTTTACAGGGAGGCTTTGAGCAAAGTATGGAAAGCCAAACATGAAAAGTCTTAATGTTTGTTTCTGGTACGTCTTCCTAATGGAGATTTGGCAACAATGGTACAAGTGATGCAAGTATTTTTATTTTTATTTTTCTCAGTTGAAATTGCACGTACAATTAAGCCAGAACAAATTCATACAGTCAGTTAGAGGAGATTATTTTGTTTAAACAAACCTTAAGACTTCATTTTTGTTATAACCAACCCTCTGGTATCCATGCGTTTACGCTTGACAACCTCTTTTCTACAGGAAACGCTGCATGTATTCCAGAAAAATAATGGCAATAACCTGTTGGATAACGGTTTCTAGTATGTTATTTATTTATTTTTTCAATGTCGTGTGTTGCTGATTCAATAGAGTTGCTATGTTGTTGGCCACCATGACAGTACAAAGAGCCATTGCTAACTGGTGGCTCTGATGTCGGTTGCTAAGCAGTTGAGGAAATCCCAACTCCAGCTTGTGTCTTCCTGTCCTAGTGATGAAGCAGGAAGATGGGATTTTTTTTTTTTTTACCTCCAGAGTTGACTTTTTCAGGAATCATATCGGACTTTTTGCTGTCACTTTCTTCTTTAAAACATTCTATGCATTTACTGTGATATATCAGAATTTGAGAATACAGATTTAAAAAAGGACGTAAGGACACTAAGACTTGTTAGAAAACGACTCCTGCCCCTCTCTCCTCTCCCGTTTGCCTCCATCCTTGTCAGTTCGAGGGCACAGCGGCTTGCTTGAGAATCTAACACGAACTGAAAGGCTTTGCTTATAAAATAAGAATAAAGGAGCTGTTTAATCATTGATAAGGGTTGATTGACGCACAGCAGCAGGACGTGTTGTTGGTTTTTCCGGCTCTGGGACTTCTGGCAGAACGGGGCAGAAATAAGAGTGTTTATGGTACAAGCCAGTGCACTCAGCTGTCTGTGGGGACTGTCTCACTGTTTCTCTGCAGGAACACACAGCAGCTACACACTTATCTGCTGCATGCTGAGCTGGGGGCATATATCTCAGTATGCTGTATGATTTCCAAAGGCAAAGGGTGGGGATGTTGGAAAACCCAATATGTAGTGTACATTGAGTGCCAGACTGGTAAGGCAAGGCTCTACTTGGCTGGCGTGTAGGTAGATTTGTACTTTTTCCATTTACTGACAATGGATGCTTTCCAAGCTTTGGATGTCGTTTTTGATGCATTTAGAAATGTCACAGTTCCAAGCAAAAAATATGTAATTAACAAGTGGAAAATTTAGGTTGTAAAGTAAATATTTGTCTCAAAACAACAACAACAAAAAAAATATTTAGCTCCAAACAAAAATATTTAGGTCATAGCTAAATATTCTTCCCAATAAGCCGAGGTGGACTATCAAAATAAAAGCTCGATCTTGCTAATCTTTCGTAAACTCCGGCTGACATGAGCAACAGTTGAAGAGATTCAGTCTTGCCAGCGGGACTTCTGCAGTAATCTAAAAGTACAGTCCACAAAGGTCGGTGTCCTGCAACTTTAAGATGTCTGTCTGCTTCAGCACACCTGTCTCCAATTTTAGCTAATTAGCCGAGCTCCGTAGAGTTTGGCTGCTTGTTAGTGAGGCTGCTTCGCTGTTCATATCAAATGTGTAGTGGGAAAAGGGACATTTCAAAAAAGTTGTAGGACTACGGACCTAAAAGTTGAGAACAGAGAGGTTCGCGGGACCAGGCTTTTGTTTTGGTAGTCCATTTCCGCTTGTCGGTGAGTTAATTAGCAACATAAACCTAAATATTTAGCTTTGACCTTCTCGTTGAACTTGGAATGAGACGTTTAATTTGTAACTTATATATTTAGTTCAGAGCTAAATGTTTCATTTGGAGCTAGTTTATATACTTAGTATATAAACTAAGTATATACTTAGTTTATACTTACTTAGTTCCTAAGTATATACTTAGTTTATACTATAAATTAAGTATTTAGTTTATAGTTGTGAACTAGCATACTAAGTAAATATCTTATTTTGAGCTAAACGGTTAGCTTGCTAAGTAAATATTTAGTTTGGAATTGTGACATTTATTAAACAATGAATAACATGGTAAAAAATATTACTTTTAAAAATACATCCCCTTTTTCTCTCTTACGACGGGCTAAATAGCCCAAATTATTACTGTCTAGTTGGCAGATTCAAATGACAAATTTCACAACTTCAAATGGATAGTGAATACAAATACGCCCCACTGTTCATGTCTGTGTAAAATTCAGATTTCTATTAGATATTACAACTTTGAAAACTATGTGGTTTTTTTTTTGCACACCTTACAGTTAAATTCTACTGTGTTGGTCTGTCATATATGACCCCAATAAAAATAGAAGTTTTTGGTTGTAATGTCACAAAATGTGGGAGAGTTCAAGGATACTGAATGTTTTTTGCGAGTCCCACGCGATAACCAAGTGATGCATAAAATGTATAAAACTTATTTTGGACCCCTTAAAATCCTAAAATGCACACACGTCTTTCAGGTGTTTGGCAGTACATCCAAGACATCCGAGACGCTGTCTGTGACTTGGAGAGCCGACTTCAAAAGACCAAGGAGAATGTGGAGGAGATGCAGAGGTACATGAAGTCGTGGGCTGTCCCCATGTTTGACAGAAAAGACAGCAGAAAGGACGCTCTGCTTTGCCTTGAGGACCGCGCTGAAAGGGTGGAGCGGTTTCACAATGTGGTGCGGTCCTCTGGGGGGAAAATCCACTTCCTGCTAGAGGTACTTTTCTGATGATTGAGACATCTCCAATTCTCTTTAGGTTTCACTAACGTTTCATCATTTTAAAAGACATTTTCAAGCAGGGATTTGGAATTCCCTTTGAACTACATTTTAATGTAATTTCTAAATGATTTACTGAGATTGTCCTGCTTTTTATGTCTTAGAGCAATCAGGCACTGTTCAGAGCCGAGTCGTCCTCGGAGGAGTGGAAGGCCTATGTGGAATACATTGACGACATGATTATAGATGGATTCTTCAGCTGTATTGAGTGCTCTCTCAAGTTCTTCCTGGACAACACCGGTAGGGTAATGAACCGCAAACAGTACAATAGAGCTGCAGTTCAAGCCAGATAAGTTTATACACTGTTAGAGGCACATAGCCTGTTTTTCTCAATGCCTGACAATAAATACATCAGACAATTTTTTTAGATCAGTTAAGATTATTTAAATTATTCATATTTGCTAAATGCTAGAATTATGATTTTTTTTTTTTTTTGTGAGGCTTTTTTTTCACTCTCTTCAAAGTTCAAAGTATTTGACAGAATAGCTCTTTGTGCTGAATAACTTGGGCCAAACATCCCTGACTCTTTTCAGAAGCTGATTAAACATTGTTCTCTGAATTTTTATTTTTCCAATTTCCACTTAGAGAACTGCCATACAGGCCATCTTGTACACACACACACACACTCACACTCACAGCTTTTCAACTTTGCCCACAGACTGACATGAGGACTCAGTTACAGTCATGCCAAAACACTGACTTTTTCATGCTTAAGTGACTTTGTGAAAGACTTAGCTGTAAGTTTAGAGTTATTGTCCAGTTCCAAAATCCTATTTTGTGCCCAAGCTTTAAATTCCTGGCTGATGTCTTGAGATAATGCTTTTAATGTTTCCATTTTTTTTTCTTTCCTCATTATTCTATCTATTTTGTGAAGTGCTCAGTCCCTCCTGCAATAAAACACCAACACAAAATGATAAAACCACCAGTGTACTTATTAGTTGAAATGGTGTTTTGGAAAAAAAAAATGTTTTCACCTAAAGTGACGACGGTCATCAAGACCAAATACCAAATGACTTGTGGAAACTGTAAACACGTACTAAGCTTATGACTGACTTTACAGACACATTTCTCAGTAGATACTGACTCTCTTAAACTTTTGACTTTGAAGGCAGCAAATGGTAAATAGCCCACAGCTATATAGCATTTCATCATGTTCAAGGACTCCAAAGCTCTATACGCTTCAGTCAGTTATTCACCTGTTCACACACACGCGGACAGAGATGCCACTTGGCCCTGTGGCCACCACCAGCAGGCAAGACGCCGGGTGAAGTATCTTGCCCAAGGACACAACGACTGAGACCATTTGCATTTAGGAAAATGAAAGCAAAAAACCGAAACCCTAACTGACCACAAACAAGGTAGACTTTAGTCTGGCATGATGTCAGATAGCGATTTATGACAGCCTGTGTGTTTTTTTTTAATAAGCTTTATGTAAAAAAAAAAAAAAAATCTTGCTTCAAACGTAGATCTAAAAAGTCTGTATTTGTTATTAAAAGTGCCACAGCCATGTAGGGGCTGTTACTACTCCCGTCTCGATGCCAGCAGAATGCCGCAGCCAATTCTAATGTTAATGGGAGAAAATTCAGAGCTGCTCATTACTCTGATTCTGCAGCGTCTCTCAGCCAGCACTCACTTGGACAGCTCTTTTGCAACATGTCCTCAAGAGCTTTGATGTCAGTCGGGTGTCCGCCTTTATTGGCTGGATTATGGACACAGAAAACTAGCGAACATGCTTGTTGGCATGGGTCTTGTCAGCCAGTTTAGATGAAGTTCAAGATGAGCAGGAGTGTTTACAAATTGCAGCCGTGTCCAACCCTCTCTCCCTCGTGTGCTCTCTTTGCCTTCAACGTCTTTAAAAATCAAGAAGTCTCTGAAGTACGGATACAGACAAATTTGTTGGCAGCCCTGTTGAAGATGTGTGGAGAGCCTTAAACTGTATGCTTCAGCTATTGCACATAATCTCATCCCGAAAAAATATTAAGGTTTAGTATATTTATTCAGTGGGGGGAAAAACCCATCATGAGAAATTGTTTTTAACAAAATCACTGGCGGCGCAGCACAATTGGTGGCATTCCTTCTGCTTTATGGGATACACTTTTGCAAATAGGACAGCACTTAGTTGTCTGCTGCAACACTACACAACATTAGAGAGTACTGAAAAAGTTGTATATAATTTACACCTTAGAAACTAAACTTAAAAGTAAAAAAACCCAAAAAACAACATATCGAGTGTAGCTCCAGTTGGCAGTTTGAGGTTTTCGCTCCATTTTGTTTGTTCTTCAAACCAGCCAAACATTAGCTGTAAAAAAAAAAAAAAAAAAATCTCAAATTTGACTCTGGGGTGTAAAAAATTTTTTCTTGGATCTTAAATTTAATTAGATTTTTCTGTCATGAGCCTGGTTTCCACTGTGGAACCAGATTATCAATCACCAAGAGTGGAGGCTTTTTCTTGATGCAAAAGCTAAATCTGCTGTCACTTTGTGAAGAAATTCTTTATCTTGTTGACAGTCTAATTGAAAACTATGTACATAGCAGGGATACATTTTCCGCTGTGTTAATTTGTCTTTACCATGGTAACCACAGTGGAAAAAGAGTATTACTAATTATATTCCCCAAAATCTTCAGAGTCCCTGGAAATGTTCTGTAGTAGAACGATGCCTTACATGAAAAAGCACCTTAAGGTCTCCGTTTAGTTTGGTGGAAAATCCGGGATGCTGTGGGCCTTTTCCAATTCCAAAAGTCCTGGAAACCTTAGTAGTGAATGCCAGGAGTTTTTAAATTTTGACTGAAATAGCTAAAATCTGATGCTCTCCACTGGTAAGCTGATAATGGGTGTCATTCAAAACATAGGAATAAATTATCAGACACTCATCAGACACAAAAGCAAAAATTTTAGACAGCATTTTCACTTCCAAGACATGGATCATATGAAAAACCACTCTAAGGAAGAGAGGATAAAAGAAAACCAAGCTCTTGGTGTGAGGTTGTTTCATTATGAGATCAATGCTTTTAGTTTTTTTTGCTATACATCTGAAATGGGAGTCAGCACTGTCTGCATCTGTAAATGATCTAACCATTAAACTTCTGTAATAACAGCAGGTTGGATTTTAAGTATTACTACTCAAACCGTTCTTATGCTCCATGTTTTCCTCTCTCCACAGATCAAAGAACTGTCACGGCCCCTCTGCTCGAGGCCCGTCTGGATCTGCAGGCCCCGAACATGGTCTTCTCTCCCTCTCTGGAGCTGGGGGCTCCAGATAGTTTGTTTGAGACAGTGGAGAGCCTCATCAACGATGTGTTCAAGATGTCCTCGTTGGTGCCGCGGCTCGCCCAGCACAGCCCCTCTCCCCACTACCAGGTAAAGCAGGTTTGGTGCAGCCTTAACAAAAACACACACACACATCTCTTGGGTTTCTACTCCTCTTTTTCTGTCAGGCTGACATGGAAAGCATGACTGACCTGGCAGACACGCGACACCTCCTGATGGAGCGTGTGAAGGCCGCCATGACGGCGTGCTGCAGCTTCCGTAACTCTCTGGAGCGTTACAGCTACTTGTATGTGGACGACAGGAAGGAGTTCATGCGTCAGTTCCTCGACTATGGCCAAAATCCCGCAAGCCCTGATGTAGAGGTTTTCTCTGATAGTGGGATCCATGAGAGCACACCAACTCTGGACAGCTTTAGAGAACAGATAGACGGGTAGGTGTGAAGGATTACTGCAGTAATATTATTTCTTCTGTCTTAACAATATGCATTAGCAGGTTCTGGCATTTAACTACAAATTAAATGCAATCTGTTTGACTCTGTGCTGCAGTTATGAGAAGCTTTATGAGGAGGTCCAGCACCTGGAGGTGGTACATGTCTTCCATGGTTGGATGAGGGTGGATGGCAGGAGGATGAAGAGTGCTCTGCTCAATGTCATCAAAAAGTGGAGCTTCATGTTCAAACAGCACCTCATCGATCATGTAACCAACAGGTATGAAATGCGTTTTTTTTTTTGTTTGTTTTTTTTTCATTTTACATGAGAAAGAAATGGCCACAGATTCATTTCAAAATCTGTGTCCAGTCTCTGAGTCACTTTAACATATTTGGCCTGTGACACGATGCTCCATGATGCTGGAAAAGTCATAGATCGCCACTAATTTGTCCCTGGATTGTTGGAAAACTGCTCTTGGAAAAATTCCTCTGTATCCATAGTTTGGTTCTCTAGGGATGATACAACACAAGCTTTTCTTCTCCAGCGGTCAGAAAAAAAACATTTTGACCTGGACAGGGGAAAGGGGTTCAGTCATCTCTAACTATAAACTAAAGTTAAGCTAACCAGGGTGTCCCTGCATCCTTAAAAACTCTTAATTTATCTAAAGTTAAGGCCTTAAGATGTCTTAAATTCATTTTGAAAAGTAAGTTGGCCATAGATATGTAAATGGCTTGGTAGAACTATTTAACCCATAAGATGCTACATTCATTCTGTAGGGGTTAAGGCTATAAGGAGCCATATGCAGTGTAAGAAGCACAAAGCTGCTGCCAAGAGCCATAAAGAGACCCCAGAAATTTCACAGTTTTTGAAAAAACTACAGTTTTTGCTGTAGTTTTGCTGATTTATTGTTTATCAGTTTTGCTGATTTATTGTTTTTCTGTCTTAAATTTAATCCAAGGCTAATAAAAATGTCTTAAAAAGTCTTGAATTTGATTTGTTGAAATCTGCAGACGCCCTGGTGATAAACTGTAGCTTTAAGTCTTTTGTTTTTACCTAAACAATGTGCATGTCTGCCTTAGTCTGTTTGATCTAGAGAGGTTCATCTGTGTAACTGAGGCTGGCCTGAGCCAGCAGGTGCAGGAGGGCGACTACAGAGGTCTGGTTGAGGTCATGGGTCACTTGCTGGCGGTTAAAGAGAGACAAACCTCTACAGACACCATGTTTGAGCCTCTGCAACAAACCATTGCTCTGCTGAAAATGTATGAACAGGATCTCCCAGAAGTGGTGTACAAACACTTAGTGGTAAGAACTGATATTTTGATATTCATTCCCATCGTTTGGTTTTCTATCAAAGACTCTTTGCTTTGATTTTTTTCCCCAGGTGAGGTAGAATCCTTTCTCTAATGGTTCTGTTGCGTTTTCTGAATGCTAATCTCTGATCTCTTCCTCCCAGCAAGTCATGAAATATCACCACAGTTTTCTTTGCCTACAGTGTTGTTGTTCTGATCGTCTTTTTTCTGCAGGAGTTGCCAGAAAAGTGGCTCAATCTAAAAAAACGGGCAGTCTTGGTTAAACAGCAGGTGGCGCCGCTGCAGGCCATAGAGGTGGTCAGCCTACGCAGAAAATGTGCTTCATTTGATGTTGACCAGCATGCCTTCAGGGAGCGCTTTCGCAGCAATGGGCCTTTCAGGTAGAATAATTCTGATATCCAGAAATAGACAGGAAACACTTTAAGTTAAGTTCATGATGCGTGATTATAGGTAAACATCAGACAAATGTCTGCATTAAAATAAGAATTTTATGCACGCATTTTTATTGTAGTACATACACTTGTTATACATGCACCCTTAAATATAAGATCTTTGAAAGATTGTAGTGACCATCAGTTGAAACCATTGAATATAAATACAATTAACTTCTACATAAGATACATTTGAAATTTGTGGGCGACGATCTATGCTAGAAACCAAAAAGTTACAGCAAATTGTGAACTTCGGTTAATTTCTCTTAAGTTAACATGCAATTATTTAGAGTCAGGAGTATTAAATAGTTATTTAAAGGTGAGCAAACTGGCATTAGTAAGAACTGAAGGTATAAATTGGTGAAAGGGAGGATTGAGAATTATTCATGTTGTTTACACTCTTCCAGCTTACGCTGAAAATAAAAGTTTGAGGACATGGTTATTGGAATATTTAATGCAGACAAGTGTTTAGTGCTGAAGTCTTTTAATGAAGATCCCAATAATGATGCACCAGTGTTAATTTTTACCCACAGTTGACTTGTTAGAAACATTAGTCAACATTACAGCCTTTTAAAACTGTGACATCAACAAACATTTACTGGCTCCCAAAATGTAAAGGTGTTATTGTTAAGCTCTTGTAACTAGGCCTGTCATAATCAACAATAAATCAATTAATTGAATGATAAACTAAAACAAACTCAGTCATTTGCATTTGCTTGATTTATTGTTTTTCTTTTTTCTCTCTCTTTCTACCAAAACTGGTCTTCAGTCTGCTGCTTTGGAAAGACTATTTTGTCTACACAGACTTCACAATTCATTTAACTTGTTTCTGTTGTTTTGTTTATTTATTTTGGATATTTAAAATGTCTTCCAGTTTCAGTGTTTAAATGTTAATCAGAATTTAAAGTTTGGTGATCTTTGAGAAAGTGTTCTTCCATTATTACCATTATATTACTTGAAAATTGTCTCAAAACAACAATTTTATCGTTTATTGCAATAAGTTCTGGGACAGTTTATAGCCTGGCAAAATTTGTTATTGTGACAGACCTACTTGTAACGGCATTTATTGTTTCACTTTTCCTTCGAAGCTCCATATTTTGGGAAGATTAAAATGTCACCTGAGCTCTCCTCCCCACTTGACACCACAGCAATGTTATCTTAAAGTTCGCCTGTCTGACAGCACTAATTGAATCTTAACATGATGCTAATTCATTCATACGAAAATATTCTTTGTCATATCTTTTAATTGTCAGATTAGTTATGTGTGTAATTGGTCTCTTAATAACCTGGTGATTATTTCCCCATTAGTGTCATGGAAGTCACTAGTAATTTGTGCAGTATGCGTTAGCGCTGTAGACTCCAGAATGGTTAGACTTGCAGCCAGATCAAATTTGGCAGTCCTACAGTCCGTCATTACCCAAACACTGCCTGCTTGATGCTGAGCCTGTGATAGTTTGGGTTTTGATTGGTACATGTGCGTGCTGATGCCATCCTCAGGTTTGACAGCCAGAAGCCGTACCAGATGTTAAATAAGTTTCACCAGATGATCCGGGAACATGAGAAGACAATGGCCTCCCTGATGGAGTCGGCGAGTCTGTTTGAGGTCACGGTCTCGGAGTACAAGCAGCTCCGACAATGCAGGTGAAGAGAGCGCCTCCGCCGCAAGCCGAGTTTTTAACTAACAACCCCTCGTTACGGTCATTTGCTTCTTGGATTTGTTCATTTTATTTGCATATTCCCACAGGCGTGAGGTGGGCCTGTTGAAAGAGCTGTGGGATATGATTACATTAGTGGAGTCCAGCGTGGCAGCTTGGAGGACGACTCCCTGGAGAGAGATCAACGTGGAGGACATGGAACACGAATGCAAGCGCTTCTCTAAAGACATACGAGGGCTGGACAAGGAGGTGAGAAGCTCACTTTCACAAGTAGACAGTTTTAGCATCACAAGAAGTTGGCTTTAAACACGCTGCTTAAATGTCCCTTGAATATGTCGCAGGCTCTTGAACAGATCACTGTTTGTGTTTTGTAGGTAAGAGCATGGGAGGCCTTCACATGTCTGGACAGTAGGGTGAAGAACATCCTCACCTCCCTAAGGGCAGTAGCAGAGCTCCAAAGCCCCGCGATACGACCCAGACACTGGCATCAGCTGATGGCTGCTACTGGAGTTCACTTCACAATGGGCCAGGTCAGAGATTTATTTAAACATTACTTGCAGTTTTGATTTGAAGTTTCCATCCTGTTATATTTGATCATTTATGTAGTTCAAGCTAGATTTTGACATTGAAAGCACAAAAAAATGTATTGAATCATATTTTTGTCACTTTCTAAAATCAAGTCAAACTAAAATGTTTCCTGTTTTGGTCATTTACGATTGCCAAAATTATTTGTTGTTTGCACAATGCCAAAATAATGACATATACAGTACATATAGTCAGAAGTACTTAAATTGAGATTTTTTTTAAACTCTATAACTTTTGTCAAACGTTTTTGGATTTCCTTCTATGATTTTTGCATTATAGTTTTCTTGTGATTCTGGTCCATTCCTCCTGACAGAAGTAGCTTAACCAGGTCTTTAGGCCACTTTACTCCCACTCGCATTTTTAGCTGTGCAAGCTAAAAATGGGCATGATTTTAGACCTTTATAATAGTCGCTCCAAAACATTGACATTGTTTCATTTAAGCCACTTAGTAAATGCTTCACCATTTTGAAATTTTGATATTATGTCATTCTTGCAACCTTTCATTTTTTTCCATTAAATGTCACTATTGGCAAACTATTAAATGTTAGTTTCATCAAACCCCTGATTATATCTCCAAAAAGGGTACATGAGTGTATTTGTAGCTGTAATCTGACTTTCTATGTTGAATTAAGAGGCGTGGCTTCATTCTTACTGAGTGGACTTTTAGCTGATCTTTGTGCAGGAATTATTTCACTGTCCATATTCATTCTCACCACTTTAATACAGCATCTTTAGTTCTTTGCCTTTTTTTCTTAGGTTCTATGTTAAATTTTGCACCAACAGAACCTCTTTTCTTCCTGATCGGTATAATGCCTAGGCATCTCCATTGTGTTTATATTTGCGTATCACTATCTGAACAGATAAATGTTGCACCTTCAGGCATCTGGAAACGACAACCTCTGGCATTTAACTAATAGAAATAATGCTAGCATTCCTAACATTATTTAATGTCAGACAGTGATAATAAAAACTACCTCCTTTTGCAGTGAGAAAACCAGCAAAGAAGAAGCATATATTCTACATATTTAAACTTGATGCTGTTTTTATAGAGACGAACACAGCTCTGCTTAGTGTAAATCAATAAAAGAAGTCTTTAGGTTTCTGCTGTTGTGCTTAAGCCAGCATTTTTCCAAAGTTAAGTCAGCAGTTGTCTAGCATAATGAGAGCAAGCTGCAGAGACGTGTTATCACTCTGTTCAGATAGAACTCTGAACACTTCAAGCTAATCATCTTTGGATATTAATGGTTTCTCTGTGTGGCCTGGCAGTCTTTGAACCTCAAGCTGCTCTAGTTCTTTGGTATCAGCTGGTTGTCAGCCTCTTCCACCACAGCTCGCTATTATCTGCCTTTATGTTAATATGACCAGTTTCACTTCCCAGAAGGCTAAAATTACTCTGAATTTTTGTCTAGGGACACTGACTACACAAGGGAGTCTCCTTATTTCCCCAGATACCAGAAAACAGCAAAAATAAAGATCTGCTACAGAAGCAAATGATGGGGAAAAATTTGAAAATTAACCAAAATAAAATGGATGTTAAGAAGTGATGAATTTGCATTGTTGTTTTTGTTTTATATAAACATCCTGTAATGCCTGATATTATGCCACACATTACAGTAATATTCACCTTTTTGTCATGTTTCAACTGCAAACTTCAATGAATTTATTGAGATTTTATGTAATAAACCAGATAAAGTATTGCATCTATCATTGTCTAATGACGTTCCCTATGTCCTTCTAGAGAGCAACACAGTGACAAATAACCATGTACACACACATACCACATACCCTGAATACACATAAAGTTTATAATAGTAACAGTAATTGATGAATTAACAAAGTATTAAGACATTAAATTGCGCTATTTTGTCTTAGTCTGTGTCATGAATTCCAACTAGAATATGTTTGTGATTAAAATGTGACAAAAACATAAAAAAAAAAAATATATAGTATTTTTATAAATTGTTGTAAACATTGGGAGCACACCAACATGACTGTCTGTGCTGTGAGCAGGAAACGTCATTGGCTGACCTGCTGCAGCTCAACCTGCACTGCTTTGAGGAGAAAGTCAGAGAGATTGTGGACAAGGCTGTTAAAGAAATGGGGATGGAGAAAGTCCTGTCTGAGCTCAACTCCACATGGACAGGTAGAATTAGCAGCTATTCCAGTTTAGCCTTTCTGTTCCATATTGGCCCTTTCTGGATCTTTTCACGTATTTCCGCATTGTCCAGGCATGCGCTTCCAGTATGAGCCCCACCACAGGACCCAGGTGCCTCTGCTCCGCACAGACGAGGAGCTAATCGAAACCTTGGAAGACAACCAGGTTCAGCTCCAGAACCTCATGTCTTCAAAGTACATAGCCCACTTCCTGGATGAAGTGTCCACGTGGCAGAGCAAGCTTTCTGTGGCAGACTCGGTCATCTCCATCTGGTTTGAGGTGCAGCGGACCTGGACCCACCTGGAGAGCATCTTCATCGGCTCCGAGGACATTCGTTCTCAGCTGCCTGAGGTGAGAAGTTGAACATGTCTGCACACATGGAGAGTAACCTGCAACTCTGCAAGTGTTGGCTACAGTTTTTCGCAAAATTATTCACAATCTGCAAACGTAATCAAAATGAATAATTTAAAACTGAGAATGCATTATTCAATTCCATGTTTGTGGATTTAAAGTGTTAAGGAAAGAAACACTTTATTTTGACACATTTCTGCATAGTGCCCTGCAAAATAGTGTATAGTTATCAAATCAAAATAAGTAATTCTGGGGTTTTTAACTTTTTTTATGAATAAGAATCTAAAAACGGTGATATGTATTTCAGCACATTTTACTTTAATACCAGTAAATGCAATGCGATGCAACCAGAAGCATTAAGAAATCTGATAATTAGTGAACAAAGTCGATCTCAGTATAAGTCCAGGTGTTATGTGAAAGCTTCTGAAGGTTGTTGGAGAGCATTAGTGTCATTTGTAAGTGGAGAGAAGGAAGCCATTTTTAAAAGAACAAGGATGCAGCTGCAATGTGGAGGACGCTGCTTTGGTCAGATAAGAGCAAAACTAAACGGTCTGACCTCCATAGAAAAACCTTTGTGTGACAGAAACTAATCATCCCTCTAGACACGCGATCATGACATTCAGTTGATAGAAAGCTGAAGGTAAATACCAAGTAAACCTGTCAGAGTCTCTGGGATGGAAGCTCATTTATTAACAAGACACAACCTGAAATAGAAGTTGGTTAAATAGCCTAAATGAAACATATTCACGTGTTAGAATTAGACGAGAAACATAAAAGTCCTGAAGGCTGCATTTCAGACGCTCTCCATTTAATCCAACTGAGTTTGAGCTATTTTACTTAGAATTGGCAAAATGTTTGTCTTTAATCTGTTTAAAAACCGTTGTAAAGAGTAAATACATGTAAGTTGTAATGTGACAATTTGTGAAAAGTCCTAGGGGTATGGACACTTAAGCAAGGTTCTTTACATCTTTTTTAAGCTCTTGTGTGCTAGCTTGCAGCTTTTGCCATCACAGTATGATCCAAGAGAGCCCTCATTAGATCACCTTTCTTCTTAGTTTAGGAGCTCAGATTACACAACGTTTTAGTTGCCACCGGTGCGGAGATCATTTCAACCCAGATTTTTGCTTCTTGAGGTTCCCTTGTCTTTGTTTTGGGCCTGAAATCCTTCTGCCTTGTTCTCTGGTGAAATCTGTTGCAGGACTCCAAGCGCTTTGAAGGGATTGATGCTGATTTCAAAGAGCTGGCAAACTCTGTGCGTCAGACGCCTAATGTGGTGGAAGCCACCAATAAGCCTGGGCTGTTTGGTAAACTGGAGGACATTCAGAGCAGGTGAGGGAGACGAAGGAATCTTTGAAAATGTGTATACATGGCTGCCATACTCTCCTTGCACAAACATTGACTTGAGAACCTTGTCTTTTTTTTTATCTTCAGGCTCTCTCTGTGTGAAAAAGCTCTGGCAGAGTATCTGGACACCAAGCGACTTGCTTTTCCAAGATTCTACTTCATTTCTTCTGCCGATTTGTTGGACATCCTGTCTAATGGGACCAACCCTCACCAGGTTGCTTGTTTAAAAAAGAAAAAAAACTGCTTTCATGTCTTCATGGCACTCTTTAGAACCTGTATCAACTCCTGCTGGTACTTGTAAATGCACCCAGTGTCCACACAGGGGCAATGTTGCTCACAGGTGTGCAGATTGCTTCCACCATCCACATCTGGACATTATATATTTTCACCTCACAGGGAAAACAAAAGTGGCTAAGAACGTGGACGTAGTTTTCTCTTAGAGAAACCAAGCAGGCATGGAACAGAATATGGGCTGTGCCCTTCCCTTACCTTCGCTGAACCGATGCATTTATACATGAGGCTGCAACGAAAATAAACAGAGTGTGAGTTGGGTGTAAATCAAGCCGGAGTTTATTGTGTCGGTGTGTTTGCTCAGGTCCAGAAGCATCTATCTAAGCTGTTTGACAACATGGCTAAGATGCAGTTTGAAGCAGATAAAGAGGGAAATCCTTCTAAGGCTGCCGTGGGCATGTACAGCAAAGAAGACGAGTATGTCCCTTTTAATCAGGCCTGCGACTGCTCCGGACAGGTAAAATAGTTCAGCTATCTTTTATTCATGCTACTGAAATCATGGTGCCATAACTTGTGTATTTATCTAAATGCTGGAGACATTTATTGTCTGTATTTGTTACGCTGATTGTGACACCAGAGCTGTCGAGGATAAATGTAATGGATGGGGGAAATTCACTTACCTGCCATTTCCTCTGAAGAGAACAGAGGAAATATACAGATATCAGAGACTGATAGCACTGCATGTAATAAAGCAGACAAATGAAACTGATTCTTTCTTTGCCCCTGAGGTTTTGCATATCAAAACACATGACATCATTAATTTTCCATTACATGCTACAGTAGCTGCCTGATCCTATGTCCACTTGAACGCTTATAAATGACCTCATTAGGGTGCCAGTGACAAGACAGTCTCATTTTATTCATTTAACAAACGTGTTAATGTTTGAATTTGTGGACCGGTTTGTTCTTCTGTCTCATTTTAGGTGGAAATATGGTTGAACCGTGTGCTGGATACCATGCGCTCAACTGTTCGCCATGAAATGACCGAGGCAGTGGCGGCTTACGAGGACAAACCCAGAGAGCAATGGTTGTTTGACTACCCAGCTCAGGTGAACAGGCTCAGTAGATGAACAAATAAATAATACTGATCACAGCAATTGCTTGGATAAAGCACTTGGAAGGCGATAAAATTTCAGGTGCATTAGATTAAAATGCAATGAAGCCTAGAGAGAGAGAGGTTTGGACGTTGTGATGAAAAAGTGAGGACAATATGCGCCATCAACAGATGACATTGTTATAACTGTATTGACGGTTATATCACAGTGTCAAGTTTTTATAATAATGTACACCCCTGAGACTGACAGCAGTTAACAGTGATGTATACAAGGACGTTGTAAGCAAGACAGTCGGGGTAAAGTCCTGGTTCCATGGCTGTGACATTCCCTCAGGCTGCAGCGTCTGAAAGCAGCTATCTGGCACAAAACACAGTCCCTACTCACAAGTCGGCCTCCAGGTGTTGGAACTGGCCTTTGAGATCTGGCAAAACAACTACGGGTGACACTTGATGAATGAACTGATTTCCCGTCGCTTAACTTGGCAAACATAAAAGAGAACTGGGTTGACTGCAACATAAGGCAGGGTTTAGACAGATGGACACAGGACGTCACTGGTTGAGTCCACCCAACTCATTACCAGTGCTGTCCTGCAGTTATACCCCATGCTGTGAAGCCTGGACTCATTTTTGTGCCTTTAAAACATTGGCAAGATTAATTTTACATTCTACGTCAGTGCCGCCCTCCATGGATCTCGTAATCATCAGTGGCGCTGCGTCTGCCAGTCATCGGTTCATGCCTCCATATCTAGCGGCCTTTGGCAGCATACGATACCATGTGGAACTGGTAGCCATTGAGAAACATTGCTGAACAACATGTTGAAAACGGTCCAATCACTGTGTCTGAATGGCAAATGCCTATTTCACGTGGATAGATAATTAGTTGATCTTCCTATGCTGTTGTCTGTCTTACAATATATGTGTGAACCTTAGTTGTTAACTGCTTCCACCATTGAATCACTGTGACATCTTTAAGGCCCTCCTCCAAACTGTAACGCCTCTCAATCTCCTTCAGATGCCGGTAATAAAGTCTAGTGCATTTATGCTGAACCTCCTGTGTCCTTCAATCACTGTTTTAGTTGTCCAAGGTGACCCACGGTGCAACCACTCATGCCCTCTAGGGGGAGCTCTAGACATTCCAGCTTCTTGAAAATGCTTTCATTAACACGTCATCATATGCACCAAATTATTTCTAAATCACACCATTCCTCCTGAGTCTTTAACACTTTTTATGTCAGAGTGCATTTTCCTTTATCTCAAGAATGATTTACAAACACGGTTAATAAAATCTGCTGACTTTTTTTTTTTTTTCCAGCTGAGTTAAAGTGATGAGTCAAAATTAAATATATGGTGTGTTTAGGACATCTGTACTCTTAGGACTTTTTCAATAACAAATATGTGCTTTGGTGATAAAGCATTTAGATACATACACTTAAAAAAAGGTGTGGTTTTCATTTTATGGTTGCTTAAATATTTAAACCCATGCAGAACAGCAATTAAAAATATTGTTTTTTGTTTAGACAATCTATTCCCCAATTCCCATAAACTCATTAGGCTCAATGGTATTTATTTTTAGATGCAATTAAGTTGTTTTGATCCCTTTAGTCTATTATTCCCCAAAGCTTCTTGCAAGCCCAACAGAGCTATTCAAAAGTGTCCTTTAGAAAATTAAAAACTTTACAGACGCAAAACATGTTTGATACTTTTCTTGCAATTTTGCAGGCTGGAACCACAGGGGGTATGAACAGAGCATTGCCTGATTCATGTTTGTTTTTACCTGAAAATTACACGTTATACTGAAACTCTGTCAGGTTTTACACTTTGGACAGCCTTTTTTGTCCAATGTGTAAAATGCCTATTCAAGGCATGGAAAATGGGAACCGTTTTAGTTTCTGTACTCAAGGATTCAGTATGGAATATGATTTTGTGTTTTCTGTCAAAACATAGGTTTCTTAAAATTTTTACGCCCCGTCATTTGGGATCACAAAGGAAGTATGAGGCTTCTGCACCAATTATATAATCACCAGGTTTATTTCTCAGATTGCAGCCACAGTACAGATTCACTGCATTCATTTGCAGATGCAACAGTACCTTACGCAATTTTTTTGTCAAAATGGGGCCATCAAACTACCATGGAAAAGTGTTTGACAATGAAAATGCAGAAGGAACTGTCAAAAAGCATGTATGCCAAGAGACTAAATGGAGTTTAAAAGTGAGAAAAAAGAAACTAGAAGTCAATGTTGCTTCACATATTTTATGATGTTGTCTGTGGATTTGCAATGAGGGTCCCCAGCCAGAAGCTAGTGCTATTTGGGGAGATCCATGGCATGGAAAAGTTTGTGAACCCCTGGCTTACATCTTAGTCCAAACATTACAGCTTTTGGCGTATTATATCACAATTCTGAAGCATTTCTTCACATGAAATATGGGAATACTGGATTGTCTAAGTTTGCTTTTCCTCTTTGGGAATCAGTATGAACCCTAGTGGATAAATGCATGTGCATAAATCTGACTTAATCTGCTTAATATCCTCTCCTCTGATTCCGCCAATGTCTTAAAATCTCCATTCAGGTTGCACTGACCTGCACCCAGATCTGGTGGACTTCCGATGTGAACATGGCTTTTGCCCGTCTCGAGGAAGGTTATGACAACTCCATGAAGGAGTACTACAGGAAGCAGGTATCCCAGCTCAACGCCCTGATCTCCATGCTGATTGGCCAGCTCACACCAGGTGACAGGCAGAAAGTTATGACCATCTGCACCATCGACGTCCACGCCAGAGATGTGGTGGCCAAGATGATCAGTCAGAAGGTGAGAACAGCCCAGGGTATAAATCTGACAAGCACAAGTTGCTGTATGCTGCTGCACTTTTTATTTTTGTATTTTTTGAGAGGCTATTACTAGTAAGTAATGTATTCAAGATATTCAGACAAGACATTAGCATAATTAGAGGGTGGAAATGCACAGATTATTTTGGGCTCATCTCAAGTCTTGGCAGCTTCTGGAAACTTTCTTCTTCTGGTCTCCTTTTTGAAGGTGGAGAATTCCCAGGCCTTTGTGTGGCTTTCTCAGCTGAGACATCGCTGGGACGAGAGGGACAGGCACTGCTTTGCCAACATCTGTGATGCCCAGTTTCTCTACTCGTATGAATATCTGGGCAACACGCCACGACTGGTCATTACTCCTCTGACAGACAGGTATAGTCCCCCGCCCTTACCCATCCTTGGCAAATCACGATGCTTTTGTTTCTCTTCTCTGTTTATGACTGCGGTTCACAATGAGAAAAGTGTTAGAATTGCAGTACAGCTGAAGATCTCAGCCTTGCTCTGAACTTTAGATGGATTCACTGTTGATGGGCATATTGCTATAAGAGACAAAAAAAATTCAATCTTTTGATGATTAGATTGCTTGTTTTTTTTTTGTTGGTTGTTTTATCAGAAAAGGCAGTTCTGATAAAACTGCCTTTTTATCAGAAACATACCAGGCTATGTTTCTACCAGTGACATAGCCTGGTAGAAACAAGCCCCTTGTTCTACGTTTTGCTTCGTACAGAGAGTCTGGACTCTAGGCTGTTGAGGAGTAACTGCTTGCTGGAGGCAAGGACTTTGCTGAAGTTTTAAAGTGTACCTAATCGCTAATGTTTGGCTGTAACGTATGCAATGTGCCAATTTGATGTGTTGACACTTACTGGAACTTGCCTGCACTGTAAACAAACACCCCCCACTGTGAAGACAGAAGAGCAGAGCCAAACAAGATGGCTGTTAACGTTAACTCAACATGTGGAACCGTGGCCAAAGTGGACTGAATGGCTTTGTTCACTTCCTCTCCTGCCATTGCTAAACTACATTCAGAATACAATTCTAAAATGGCGTAAAAAATCGACGTCGTCATTCATAAATTCTACAGGAAAAATCCAGCTCTGTGGGAGAAAGCTCAGGCGGAGCACTGAGGGGAGATTATTGTGTAGGAATGCAACACTGACACCGATATCCTGTTGAGTAGCATCTTTTTTTTTTTAATAAATAAATGCAACAAATTTGTTTTTCACTACATGGTTTTCAAATTTATGCAACAAATAGGAAAAATCGGTTTGACCTCTGGAGATGACTTTATTTTTATGCTGTTCAGTTCCGATCAATGCTAGTGATTTAGATTTTGAGCTGAAGATGGCTGACCGTCTGCACCATCTGACTCAACCGATTACTTATTCCAACAGATTACTTCAAATACTTGTATTTAATAACAAGATGTTGCCCCACGAGGTCTTGTTAAACTCTTGTCTATTAAACATTTAAGTATGCAGCCAACGTTTCTGTCAGGCATTAAAATAGACAGCTGTCAGAAAATGTTAAGTTTCTAATCCGATAACGTCTCCAAGCATCTTTGCTCAAAGTTAAATCTGTATGCACCAAACCACTCAGAACAAGTCGCAGTGGGCACGTAGCCAACAGCTTGTTTGTTCACACGCACACTTCTGCAGGAGGTCCAGTAAACTACACAGAGATGAATACCCGTCTCCCAGACATCTTTGGCAAACTGTGGCGTTTGAATTTGTTTCCTGGCTGGCCAGTGGTCCCTTTAAAGCCTGAACAAAGCGGAAACAATGGACTTTGATGGTCACTTCAGCAGACGAGTAGCAGGATGTCACCATATGGTGCATGCCCTCACTGAACTTCAAAATTTGCTGCTGGGTTTTGTTGCAACAATGAACCAGGAACAAGGAAGCTAGGTGTCAAATCCTTTAGTCCCTGCTTTGAGAAACGGATAGAGAAGGATTTGGTGAATGATATTGCTATGCAACTTTCGTCATGCAGTCACTAGGAAAAAAGAAAACCTAATTCCGTTTGAAATCAGTGAACATCGCTTTGATTGAAATTTGAAATGTTCTCAGCTTTTTGGTTTGCATGATTTGTAAACCTGAATTGAACAATTGTTGTTATAGTTTGTAGTTGTTTTTTTCAAACACATATCTACTTTGTAAAACTCAAATAGAAGCATTGAAGACTTTGGGAGGGGGTGGGGGGAAACATACTATAGCGTTGTTATGATTATCTTTTGCTTAAACTAAACTAAAATAAAATAAAATAAAATATGAGCTTGGTTTAATATTTCCAGTTTTTCCCTAGCTTCAACAAGGCGGCTGTAGCCAGCGTATTACTCTGTGGAAGGATAATTAGGGCGAAAATAATTTAAGCTAATCTTTAACGGAGCGTAATTCTATTGGCATAACGTCAGCCTTCAACTCGATGCTTGCTGCATCGTCTGCAGATCAGTGCCATTTTTCAAAATGTCTGAAATGTTTCCATTTCCAGCTCATACGCGCAGAGTGACAAAGAGGAATGCAAGAAGAATGAGTCCAGCCAGAATACTGATTTATCGCAGTTACTTTTAAAGGCACTGTAATAAAACAAGTCACCTTGTCACAGCCTAGTTAAGTTTCACTGTCACATATCCAATCTGGCTTCACTTACTCTGCACAGCACATCCTCATCCAGCCCTCCTGACAGCTCATTGTGAGGTTTTTGGACAGATTTCAGTGGATGCCCATAAAGCCTCTTGGCACTGGTATCTGGATGATACACTGTATACAGATGGGATCATTTGTCTTCTCTGAGCTTCTGTCTCTTGTTATGCTTTCCAATATTTCCCTCTCCCATACATCATCCATTAACAGGGGGGTTAGTAAAAGCATGACTCTATTGATATTAGAGGAAAACCATTGTGTTTATTGGTTTGATCAATAAAGGTCTCGTTGTCCCCGTCACTTCACTGCTGCTTTTCGATGAGAGTAAATGGACACTCTGCTCGCTTTTGGTTCTGACAGATTCTGTGGGTGAAGCGCTCAGTGGTTGTATTAATCACAGGATGATAAAATCACAGGAGCAGATTTTATTGTCATATAATGGTGATTGTGCTGACCCAAAGACGATGTGGGACCCGATTACGAGACCGTGTCAGCCCTGGACCTGGCGACGCACTGAAAATGCAGACGTACAGTAGTATCTGCCAGGTTGTAGAATAAATATCTTTTAATTAAATCAAAAATGGACCACAGCATCTCTCCTTCATTTGAGACATTACAACTCACTTTTTTTTTATTTGTTTGTATTGTTTTCTTTAAAAATGTTTTGTCTGAACAGGATGTTTTTCTGTCAAATCATCTCAATTAAATGGACACGGTTTAAGAGTTATAATAAACTATTTAACGATAACTCTGTACTTTTTCCTATTTTAAAGGCAGGAGTCTTTAAACAAAACAAAACAAACAAACCAAAAAAAAAAAAAAAAAGGTGTCCAAATCCCCGTTCTTTGTTAAAATGTCAAATCTTTCTGAATTTCAGACACTTCTGAATCTGTAATTGTCCAAGAGGTAGGGCAAGAGACTCCTTGAGTTTGGTGAACATGCAGACTTTTAAAAGTGGTTTATCAGTGTTGTGAGAGGAGAGTCATCTTGGCAGTGCTGTTGGTCTTTAGTAGTCTTGTATTTGAGATGTGAAAACTGGATAACCAAGTAAACTCATACCAGCATGGTGTAAAATTCTAGCGCACAGCGGCGTCCTGATTCAATCCATGGTTTGTGTACAGGACACATTCTATGGTAGATGTTACTTAATACGTTAGACACCGAGCTAGTTTAGCCAACGTTCCATATTTTAAGTATTGGAAATAGGAGGAAGCTGCTGCTTGGCTGAACACACCATCTGATTTCAGATGAGACTTATTTGAGTGTTGGTATGACTGCGAAGATGGGCAAAGTGAAACACAGGACCCAACACCTCTTGTCAATCAATTGTAGGCAGAGCCCAGAGGGCCGTCAGTCTGTTCTCCTGTAAGCTTCCATCAGCTGTTTCTGAGTGAGCAGTGAGTCCTGGGGGGTCTCAGTCCAGGTAGCTCTGACGTTTGCTCTGCACCGGGACAGCTCTCCCATGAGGGTGAACTGCATAACAGATGCGACACATTCGACTTGGCTTTAAACATCTCCACAACCAGATCTCTGAAAGCCCAGATGGAGGAAAAAGCTGCTCCTAACTCAGGTTGTTATTGCCAAGTTGTTAGTTGATGCTTTATGAATGAGTAACAGTCAAAATTCAGAAATAGTCCACGGGAATGTGGATAAAAGCTTGGAAAGCATTATTTGGCGAGTATTAAGAGTGATGTCTTCAAAATGAAGAATGTTTTCCAGTTTCGCCTCAGTTCAGTCACTTTAAAATGGATCAGTTAGATTGTAGAGAGCAACAAGTGTTTCAATTTTTTTATTAAGTGAGAAGGGCCTCCTACTGGCACAGTGTTTGTTTCTATTCCTTTACAGTTTAAGGTATCTAAAAAAAAACAATTGTGTATCAAGGAGTAACTATCAAGGAGTTCCCTTTAGATCAACCCTGACCAGCTTCCCCTGTCCCTCTGGAAGAAGAGCATCTCAACAACATGATACTGCCACTACCATGTTTCAAAATGGGGGTGAAGTTCTGTGTGTCTCTTCTCGAAGTTATGTTTTGTTTTCGGAACAGCTTTTTGTAGATTTGTTGTGCCGCCTACAGGGCTGGTGCTAAACTTGTAAATGTGATTTCTAATGGCTTTCTTTCAACACCTGCTTTCTTCTTGCCAGTTTTCCATTCAGGTTAGATTTCTGGAGTGTTTCTATCGTTGTCTTATTTAAAGCCTCACTTTTCAGATTTTTATTTGTAGAAAAGCTTGGAAGCTACGTGTGTTTTTTTTGTTTTTTTTTTCTTTGAATCTGCACGCTCTTCTTTAAGTTGCTCAAGCGCATAAAACATCAGTACAAAATGTGAATACTTTCAGACTTCTAAAGAAATCTCAACTGAATGAGTAGCATTTCTACGTATGTCTCTGAGTTTGGGATGATTCACTTATCAGTCACGGTTTTGCATGCATCTCCTCTAAATTTAGATGTTACATCACTTTGACTCAGTCCCTCCACCTGACCATGAGCGGAGCACCAGCTGGGCCTGCAGGCACAGGGAAGACTGAGACGACCAAAGATTTGGGACGGGCCCTCGGCGTCATGGTGTACGTGTTCAACTGCTCTGAGCAGATGGACTACAAGGTGAGCAAACACAAGCCATGGATTTGCATTTCTTGTGCACGTGCATTCACAGGAGCACCTGCTATGCATGTTGATTTGCTTCCTGGCTATTGTCAGCGAAATGCTATGCATTTGTGATTAAAGTTATCGTTTGACCTTCACACCCTTTTTCTAAATCCTTTATTACAGTTTAGTTGCTGCCTTCTTAGGAGGTATCATTGAATTGCACCATGCTATGATTTCTTTGCAAAAAGCTTCATGTATGCCCAGCCTTCTCTGGCTTTTATTAAATCTTTAATGTGTTTTATTGCACACCCACCACAGATTGAATGGCTAGGGAAGACGGATATGCTCCGACCTCCCTCAGAGGGGGGTATCGTAGCAGTGCAGAGGCACATACCACCCCGAGCTGCACATTGTACAGCAGGTTGTCGGTGGAGAGAAGTGCTAATGTACTCCAGGAAGACCACACGAGAAGCTGGACTCAGAGCCTCACACTGTTTGTCGTTTTTAGTTATGCACAGACACACAGCAGTTAGATTAGTCCTACAGTCGACTCCGGTTTGCATCACAAGCTAAGCTTTGCTCTGTAATCAAAGACAACAGTCGGCTGCATGCGCCTTCTAAGTCCAGCTGCTCTCTGAAGGGTTGTTCACTTGGTTTCATGTTGAAATCAGAGGCAAGAGAAAATGTGAGTGGTAGACATTTTTAGTTATCGTTTTTGTTTCAGTGTCTGGTTTTATTATTGTGAGGTGTTTTTATATGGATCAGCCTTCCTTTCACGCTGCTGTGTGGATGGTTTGCTACATATCCTTGGTTGAATTATAAATCTTCCTCTGTCCACTTCACCACAGGTCTTATCAGTCAAAGGTCTGGCCAAAAGTGTTTTGGAGGGCTCCAAGCTGAGTGAAATTACCCAATTTATCTCCAGGGCTGCTATGAAAACAAGCAAGCAAAAATAAACTACAAATTTTAAGAAAATACCCCTAGGTTAGCACAAGACAGATATACCACATGAAATATATTCCTACTTCTTCGACTGGTGGACAAACAGAATTATTAAAACCAGGTCAAGAGTAAAGTTTTGGACTAATTTAAAGCAGTCTTGTGTCCAATGTCCATGTGCATTTCTGAAACTTAACAATATTTATTTCAGTTTCATTTACTATTCCACCAAGATCAAAACAGACGGCTCACAAGATTTTTTTTTCCTTCAGCCTTTTCCCCAAAGTCTTATATGCCTTATGAGTCTGCGAATGGCTTACTCGACATGTCCATCTTACTCGTGTCTCTGTCTGTCCACCAGTCCTGTGGGAACATCTACAAAGGCCTGGCTCAGACGGGGGCATGGGGCTGCTTTGACGAGTTTAACAGGATCTCTGTGGAGGTGCTGTCTGTTGTAGCTGTACAGGTAAGAACAACACTACCTCGTTTCACCTTTGGTTACTTTTACATGAGGTAAAAATGTGGCACGTGCAGCACATTTAAAGTAATTTAAAAATATACTGACAAAGTGTAGTAACTTTGAAGGAGCTGCAGAGAGCCACAGCTCAGGTGGGAGAACATGTTAGCAAGTCTTTTAGTCAAACATGGAAGACTTTGCTGTGGTCAAAACAGATCAACGTTTTTAATTTGGTCAGCATAAAAAGGCCTGCTACTTCTGGAATTAACTGACTCCTCAAATCACCCTGAACACACCATTCCTAAACGATGGGACAATCCTGAAAGAAAACCTTTTAGAGGCTGTGTTAGACCTCAAGCTTTGTGTCAAGGTTCGCCTTCCAGCCAAATAACCTTAAACATGCAGCCATATTTATGTGTTACAGTAGCCAGTTGAAGTCCAGATCTAATCTGTTACATAACTTAAAACTGATTCGCAGACGGTAAAATGAATGATTAGAAATCTAAGTCTTTAGATGTGCAAAACTGTGAAATAAATGCCCACTTATCTTCATACTTTTTAAAAGGAGCTTTTATAAAGCATTTACTTGGCTGGTTGGAAGGGCTGAATATAAGTGTAAACTACATTGTGCAGATTTTTATTTGTGAAATTATAGAAAATTCTTCATTACTTTTAGTCCAACAATCAAGCACCGCTTTGCACCATTTTTCTTTCTTTTTTTTTTTTTTTTTTAATAAAGATCCAATAAAAACATTGATGTTTGTGGCTGCAATGGGGCAAGAAGTTGAAACAAGTGTTAGGACTTTTGCCAGACACTGTATTCCTTCAACATCAGCAATTGGAGCAAAATTCCTTCAAAGCAATCAGGGCTTAATGGTAAAATACACAAACTAACAGCTGTACTCGATAACCAAATTAAGCAAGAACAATTTACAACTAATATTACAAGGGCTTCATTAAATGAGGCACAGAATGCTGCTGCATACTTGCAAAATAAAGACTCTCAGGCAGAGTGCTGGATTTTCTGCATGACCTCTGGAGATTTTTGCAATCAGCCACATTTTGTATTTTTCAGCAGAAGTTAGCTTCTTCGTTATCTTCCAATGCATCGACCAGATCGCCCCTGTGGCTTCATGAGGTTCTCTGGGGTTTTCAAATCAAGCATGCAGTTGCCTTCGACGCTATCTGTAAATATGTGCAGCACCGTCACAGCAAACAATGTACAGTTGATAATGTTGATTGCGATCATAATAGCGCAGATAATGGAGATGGCTTCCTGAAGCATTGCTATTCACTGCCAGACCCAACAGTCACTTCTTTGCCCTTCTCTCCGTCTCTCTTAAGCAGAGATGAAAGTCAAGCAGTCTTTCTCCGTAAGCTGGGGAAGTCCACAGTACTTAGAGAATTTTAAAGTGCCAGAAGAATGAATAGGTGTTGCAGGGTGCAATAAATAATAAATCACGTTGGCTTAGACGTGGAAGAGCAGACCTTGAGAACAGAGGAGCATCAAATTCGCGCTGTGACAGCTGGCGGCCCGCTCCGGCACTCAGCCTTCCTCGGTGGAGCCAACGCAGAGTCATTTCTCCTCGGCGAGCCCACACCTCATCCATCGCTTGAAAATGGGGGGCAGCGAATATTGCACGGGGCCAAACGCCGCTGCTGCTCGGGACGTCTGGAACAGGTGGTGGGGCCGCTTCGACGTCAGACCAACACAGGCAAACAGAAGGCAGCCAGACATGACTTCATGAAGATAAATTGGAGAGGTTCTGCCTCTTTTAGCAATCTACACAAACCTGGACTGCTGATTGTGACTTACACAAATCTTACATACGACTAGGTCATAACACCTAGTTGGTGGGATATATTAGGCAGCAAGAAAACTTTTGCTGTCAAAGGAAAATAGGCGAGTCTTATAAAAGATACACTATAATGGCTGGGTGACTGAATCAGAACATCTCCTAACTGCAGCTCTATTGGGACGTCGTTACCTCCCATGGCTTGGTCTAGGGGACATAAGAGAGCAACATAAATCTAGACAGTGAATGAGGAGTCAGGGTGGCATTTAAGGTGTTTATTTCTTGCCAAGTTCTTAAGTTCTTTTCTGTACTGACCGATCGAAAGCTTCGGGGAGAACTCAAGCCAACATAATAAAACAACCCTGAAAGAAAAATAAAAGAAACTTGCCTAACTCCAATAAAAAAAAAATACAATCCTACAAATGTAACCTACCTAACATGCACATAAATAGGAGAAAACTAAGGCTAAACAAAAAGGCAACTCTCCTGCACAAAAGCAGTCTGACCAAAGTTACATCATTCAGTTCAAGAACAAAGAGGCAATGAAGCCTGTACAACGACAGGGGTGTATGGCAGTCAAATGGCCAAGAGACCCTGAAGTCCAGCTTCACAGCCACTAAATAGTTCTCAAGTGATTGATTTGATTGAGACCCAGGAAGATGCGCCGGAGCCTAGGAGAAGACACAAGGCAGTACTTTAATGAAAAAGCAGGAGTCAGTATGTTAAATAAGAAGTTGAAAGTAAGAACAGAGGTAGATCACCAACATGGTAATCAATGCTCATAGGGAGCAAAGTCTGGTTAAAGTGATCAGAGCCAACAGATGAACGACTCTACCCTAAATTCCTGAAGATGTTAATGCTGCTTCAATAAGCAACATATTCAACACAGCACAGTTTTTTTTCGTAATAGTGCAGATAATAAGTGTCAGAACTGAACTATGAAGCTGTTGAGGTAGGTAGTCTTGTCTGATGAATCACTCTCACATCTAGTATCTCTCACATCTGGAACTGACCGTTCCAGGATGCACTATGGGAAGAAGGCAAGCCTATGATCTGAGAAATATTCTGGTGGGAAACCTTGGTACTGCTGCCATTCACCTGAATGTTGTTCAGCAGTGTAGTGTGCCCTGCCGCGAGTACAATTAGAAATCTGAGCTGCTGACCTCTCTTGCAGATTACCCTGATCACAATCCGACATCTTACAGCTGACAATCTGTAAGATGTGCCGTAGAAACCACTTCAATCCAGGGAGGTCCTACTTAGCACCTTGCAGGACTTAAATAAAATCCTGCCATACTCTTGTGCCTTCAGAGATCTTTTGAGACTCTAAGTGACTTAAACAAATCAGTCAAAGATGTTCTTAAGTTTACAAAAGAGGACCAAACACTATCAGACAGACAGGCACAATGTCATTTCTGCTCAGTGTACATGTGATAAGTTAAATCAGGGAACAAACCCCACAAGATCAAACATTTTCAGTTTGCTTTCTTAAACTTCTTGCAAGTGTATTTGGGATTTTTTTAAAATCTTTTTCACCTCTGTTGAGTTTATGTCCTGTCATTTGACATAAACTCACAAACGTTTTGCTTGTGTGTGTGTGTATATGCATGTGTGCCACAGCTGCCCTGTTTGTTTTTTGCATCCCCCTCCCTCCCTTTCTCTGTTGTGTCGGTATGACTGAACGATCTGTAGTCGACTACTCATCCATGAAGAGATGTTCCTTCTCTTTCCAGCTGTCAACTCGCTATGCTCTTTAACCACTCGCATGTTAAATTCATAAGCAGGGATTCACAGTTTTAGGCGCGGACATAGAGAAAGTTCAGCCTGATGACTCATTTAGTCATGATTTAGATTTAGACTGGATGGATGAGCCTCTGGAGCTCATCCATCCAGTAAACCCTGCTTGATAGGACGTTCATATTTGTGATAAAATAGTGAACATTCATATACATAAAAAATAAGGTCGTGCAGCATAATGATTGGACGTGCTGTAACAGACCGACTGTGGGACATGCTAATATTAATGCGATGCTAATAAGTGGGAACTGAGAGCAGTTTTTACTGTATTAATTAATATCTTATTTCAATCAACGTGTGAGTTGCTTCCATAATGAATCAGCAGTGTCAGACGGGTTGCTCCATAAATCGAATTCACTGCAAATGTTCCCAGCAGGTCCTAACATGAATTTCCCAGTGTTTTGTGCACCAGTTTTGGTTCCTGTTCCCTCCTTCTACACTTCAGACTGGAGATGTTGGCTAAGATGACTGAGGGTTTGGTGTTAAAGATGGCTAGCTTATCTGACGTGGATATGCAGCACTTTGCAAAAGTAATCACACAAAATGCGAGCGTTTGGATACTTTTGTAAGTCACTGCACATCTAAAACAGATATGTGCAGTTTTATTTTTAGTAACAGATTTAGAGACACATGTCATTCCATGCACATTGGTTAGGAAAAACTAAGAAAGTTGATGACAAAGGATTCCAGAAGTATCCGGAATATTTCTTATAAAGTACCCTGCAAGTCCCCCACAATTACCTTGAAAGTAACTTTTAGGTGTAAAAATACACTACTGTTATTTTATAACCTGTAGTAGGAGTGTCTGGTCTACAAGGCCTTCTGCTCAACCATCCTTTTCAAACCCATTCCATTTAAAAATGTATCCCTCTTTCATTAAAACCATCACTGTTTGCAGACTATCTGGTATGTCTCTCTAGCACAATGTGTTTGCATTAAATGTGATAACTGAGCTTATGATGCGTTTTCCCCTGAAAAGTACCCTCCTACAACTCCTTAAGCATGTACAGGTGTCCATACAACAAAATTGTGGTGGGACATGAACCAGAGAAAGGGCAGATCTGCTTCTGCCCCCTTCAGAGCCTGAGGTCCCTTAATGAAATGTTGTGTGATAAATGTTGCAAACATTTCATCACACTGTGGTGGCAAGTGGTGATCTTTTACCTCTTGCCACCACTGCTGTGTTTTGGGGCTTTTGCCTCATGGATAGAAGTGCCAAATGACTGGACAAGGTGTTAAAATAAGCCAGTTTGGTTCTCAGCAAGAGACTCGACTCTGTAAACTGTAACAGGGACACATTGAGTAAGCTGGAAGTTTATTCTCGACAGGCCACTGACTGGACCAGGGGACAGCACTGCCAGGGCGCTCCTTTTAGTTTTGAGAGTAGCTAAAGATGCGTTTTATTCCAAGAGAAGTAGGACTATCCCCCGGTACTGTGAAGAAGTACTCACCCTCTGTGTTAAGTCTAAGATGGCTCAGATTGTCAACTAATTGAAAATTGCAAACACATAACTGGTTCAATAATACAATAAGCAATTTTCAAATTATGGTGACATTTATTCAGAGTAAATAGCGTGAAAATAAATATGTGAAATATAATTGCTTGCCTTGACCAATCATGAGTCAACCATGATTAAGCAAATACTCCGATTAATGCCAGATCTGTAGAATCCTGAAATTGCTTGAATAGAATCGAATATGTGAACATGCAGTTGGCTGATAAATCTAAACAAGTGATGTTTGTCGCCAACATTTCAGTCTGGAAAGGGTTACAAGGCAGCACACACAGTATGTCTTTCTATCTTTGTATTGACTTTGTATTGACTTCTCTTCTTTTTGTCATTAGTTGCTGTAGACTAACCCTGATACTTATCCTAAACCTAACTATTACCAGTGCATGCCTAAACCTAACCTAAACTTGATTCATTCTTTAGTCCTAAACTTCATCCATAAATCAAAAACAGCACTTTTCACACCTCTTTTCTGACAAGGAAGGCCCAACAAAGACTCTTCTTCCTCGGGGAACTGAAAAGGGCTGGGCTCTCTGCTCAAGCAGTTCTGTAGAGCTGTGATAGAGCACATCCTCTGCCTCAGTATGACTGTCGTTTGGCAACTGCATAGTCCAGGACAAAAAGGGCATGGTCAGGGTGGTGGCCAGTGGATCGTGGGGAGTCAGTTACCGAACCTGGACCTACTACATACTGGCAGAGGCCAAAGGAAGGCCAGTTGTGTTGCCACTGACCCCATCCATCCAGGACATAAACTGTTTGTACCTCTACTGTCTGGGAAACGGTACAGATATAAAAAGACAATAACAGTTTGGCAAAGGAAAAGCTTTTTCTCAAGAACTGTGAAATCAATCTGTCCACCTTCCATCCTGCCCCCCTTCATACATACTCACACCCATTTGCCTCACCCCAATGACTGATTATGACCACTTATTTCTCCATTTATCACTGAGAGTACTGCTCCAAT
The DNA here is from genome assembly GCF_001443285.1 of Poecilia latipinna. Lineage (NCBI taxonomy): Eukaryota > Metazoa > Chordata > Actinopteri > Cyprinodontiformes > Poeciliidae > Poecilia > Poecilia latipinna. The sequence continues at coordinate 208,189 of NW_015112833.1, forward strand.
TTGGCTATGTTGTAGAAACATGACGACAAAAATCTTATGTTTTATGTCTTCTCATGAGCCTGAGATTTGGACCTCATAAGGAGAAGCCAGCTCCCACAACGTAGTATTTGTTGGGGAAAAACGATTCTTACAACGTATCAAATACAAGGACATAAACTTAAAAGGAACGACAATCTCCAGTTAGACCATCATGCACTGAATTGGACTGCGGGAAAAAATCTGAGCACTTGAAAACAAGCCTCACAGGGACAGTTTAAAGTTTACATGCAAACTGTACACAGAAACAACCTCAGCTTAGATTTGAGTTTCTATTGTAAGACAGCAGCACAGTGTCATCCTTTTACACCTTCATTTTGTTGATGGGTTTCCACCCCACAATAAATGTGACTGATATTATAGACAGAGTTGTTTAGTGATGAAAAAAATTGCATGTTTTGTTTTTTTTACCCTTTGCGTCGGCTGTGCATGCAGGTTAAAAGCATCCAAGATGCCATCCGTTATAAGAAGCAACGATTTAACTTCATGGGAGAGGAGGTGAATCTTTGTCCTTCAGTGGGGATATTCATCACAATGAATCCTGGTTACGCCGGTAGAACGGAGCTTCCAGAGAACCTCAAGGCTCTTTTCAGGTAAGTCTAAACCAATCCTAAGTCCACCCATTCTCTATGAGTAACATCCATAAGATCAGATTGTTTATCCTACCTGGTTACTGAAGCCGTTAATGCAATTCTGGATAGATTGAATAGTGAAATAGGAGCTGAAAGACCAAAACTTAAAGCGAAGTGCTTTTTTTTGTGTCTGTCCACAGACCTTGTGCTATGGTGGTTCCAGACTTTGAGCTCATCTGCGAGATCATGTTGATGGCTGAAGGCTTTGTGAATGCCCGGATCCTCGCCAGAAAGTTTATCACCCTCTACACTCTGTGCAAAGAGCTGTTGTCCAAGCAGGTAGTTCCTTCTGCCCTCAGTGTTTGGCTGGAAGACATCAGAACCTCTTAACATTGTTACTGCATGTACCATTTAATTTAAGTGAATAAATATCCTCTTTAGTAATTCTTAGATTTTTCAGGCTGCCCCACAGAAAAAGTATGAATATTTACATATTAAAAATTGTACTTTTGTGCAAAATCACAAAATTTTAAATTAGAAAGTTATCTACAGCTTTACATATTTCACCATTTTGTACAGTACAATTTTTGGAAATTCAACATTAGAAATAGGATTTTGTTATTTCTTGCCTAAGCAAAGGCAAGATTACGTATTCATGTACATATTTAATGTACGTTATTCAGGTAAAACGTACATTTACTCATAAACTTAGCTATTCTTCAGAAATGGGACACTAAAATACTTGCCTTTTTGAGCAGGAGAAGCAAGATGATTTACAGAAGGCCAGAAGTGGCTTTCAAGTAAATGTTTCCTGTTAATTAGAATACAGTTTTCTACCCTTTATGCTTTTTAAATAGCCACACTGGGAGGTTAACAAGCCACTATTACCTGGGTAATAAGTGGGGCTAGCTAGCTGCAGTCAGCTAATTAACAGACATGCAGCTCATAGCTTGTCAACTCCACATTACCTTGATGAAAGGTGAGCGGTCGGTGCTGCTTCAGTTTACACACCACATCGTTGTGTGTTTTTGATTTCTTTTCTCCCAATAAAACCTTTCCAAAAAACTGAATCTGTCTTGTGAACTAGATAAACAAGCTTTCTAGCCTTCTAAAAGTTGACTGGGGGAGAGTGAAAGCTGTGTTATTATACTATGGCCACTTTCTCTCTCAATAAAACTATTTTTGAATGTGGGAACAGAATAAGGCATAAGTTTTAACACCTTGGTGTATCCTGATACCACTCCCCACCTTGTACCTCCATCTCATCCATACATCTTCCTCTATCTCATCCATACATCTTCCTCTACTTACACCATTCCCCTGACCTTTCCTGCAGGACCACTACGACTGGGGCCTCCGAGCCATCAAGTCAGTGTTGGTGGTGGCTGGCTCTCTGAAAAGGGGAGACCCAGCACGAGCTGAGGACCAAGTTCTCATGCGAGCTCTGAGAGATTTCAACATCCCAAAGATCGTGACTGAGGACATGCCCGTTTTCTTGGGGCTGATCGGAGACCTTTTTCCTTCCCTGGAAGTCCCCAGGAAGACAGACCTGGACTTTGAAAAGCATGTGAAGCAATCCATTCTGGACCTGAAGCTGCAGCCTGATGACAGCTTCGTTCTCAAGGTACACAGTTGAAACGGCCATGATGGTGTATGCTGCTGTTGCTTCCATTTTAATTACACCTAAAATAAAATGTTGGTCTTTGGGAAGTTTGACACTAAATCATATGTGAAGGTAAATGTAATTAGACGCTGTCCGAGATGTACAAACATGGTTCCCAAATGTAAGTTTCATCTTTAACAATTTGACAGATATTACACTTGCAGTGCTTTCATTTAGATTTATCCTGGTTCTCTCCAAAAGCTATTTTCCTCATGTCATAATGTTCCACTGAGAAATACACATTAGTGTCAAACAAGACTGCAGCATCGGGATGAATTGGGCAAATATTGCCGAAAGCCGGTTGTTAGCTGCAACGAGAGTTCAGGTGCCGGAGCTGACGACCTAATTCCAGTCATTATGTCACACACACACACACACACACACACACACACACACAATGGAAGGAGCTATGTGTCAGAAACAAGACTGCACCGGACCAAGGGAAATAATTGCAATCTGCCGCAGGTCAAATAGACACGGGAATCACATAATAACACTCTATCAATGGAGGCTGGCGCTGCACCACGCCACTTAACCCTGACTCTGAGAGATGGCACAGAAATAAACAAAGAGCAGAGAGACAGAGAGAGAATGGCAGAGTGGTCAATAACAAGCTTCCACCCTCAGAGCTTGAACTTTTCCTGTCTTTGTTTGGATGCCCAACCTTTTGATTTCAGTCTAAGCAGGAGAGACCCAGTGTCTTTAGCATTAGCCTGGGCTAGCATAAGGCCTCCCCAGATCAAAGCGTTAATCAGGCCAGGCCTTTGAGAGCGCCGAGCCGCCTGCGTTCCAGTTGAATGGACGGGGAGGAGGAACCGGGTCGATGACATTGATCATGTAGAGCCATCTGTGTGTTTGAGAGAAAGTGGGGAAAGAAACCATTCTGTCTTTCATTTTCTCGCCTGCAGTCATTGTTCCTCTCCCTGTGGTGTCACCGAAAATGCTAGATTGAATGAACTCCAGTCACTGGGGTGAAAGAAAGGAGACGGACTAACAAATCTCGGATGGATTGATGGATTGCATTTTGGCTAACATAGACCATTTTAATAAAGTACAGAATACTGTCCACCATCCAACTAAACTTGTTTAATTTAGAGCCTTGTTATCAACAACTGTTAGACAGGAAACAAAATCTTTGTGATTCTTCTCAGATTAAATATTGGCTACATACAGACTTAATTGTATATTATGTAGCATTTAGTATTCAGTAGTTATCAGGAACACAGCTCAGTGTGTGCATCATGTATAGATCTCAGTCTTTGTGGTGGATGATTGTTTTGTGACCAACATATTCTGGCATCATCTTCTGTTCCAAATTGTCTCCCAGCTGTTGGAAGTTTCAGGATTTCAGGCAAACAGGTTTAGTGTCTTTGGTTGTCTTTACTGCATTATATTTGCTCTACAAATAGAAAAGACTGGCATGTATCACTGTTGCACAATTAAATTCATGAAGTCAAAGATGTATCTTTTTAAAGGAGAGAGGAAAGACTTTAGTGGAACTGTAAAATGCTGATGATGCCCATTACATCCACAAAGCACTCTGGCTGGTGACCTTCAGCTACTGTTTTGACAATCACTCACTATGCCAACTTGCTGGACTATACGTGCCAGCTGCTGCCATATCAATCATTTACATACCTATTATTTCTCTCCATGTGCACAAAACAACATCCATATTTAACAATTCTTCCCGAGGATTGGCTTTATGTTTTTTTTTTTTTTTTTTTTTTTTTCTTTTTGGCAGCCGGGTGATTGTAGGGTTTTTTAATGAGTCTTTCTTGTAAATTTGGAACTTTGAATTGTAAAATGTTGTGTTTTGATTTGATAGGATATCTTTTCGTATGCAGTGTGTGCTGCTAATTATGGTAATCTACTTGTATCCGTGTGTATTATGTTAATATACCAGGCCTGATTCAGTCAGTGCCCTTTCAACGAGTGACTTTCCGTGTCACTTCCAGATACAGACATGAATGACACATTAATTATACAGTAATGTGAGTTTTGACATTTGATGTTTTTAGAAGTCCCCCTGCTGTCATTTAGTCTGCTTCATGTTCAGAGGAAGAAGGCGCTTGGCTGTACCTCGCTGCCGGATTTGCAGTGAGGCACACGCTGCTTAATTGTGAGATTAAGCAGCATGAACACCACGCTCTTAATAAAATGCTGGATTATTGTTGAAAATGATTGCTTGGTAATAGGCATTCATTGTAATCTCTCTCTCTCTGTGTGTCTGTGTGTTAAGGTGGTGCAGCTCGAGGAACTGCTGGCCGTCCGCCACTCTGTGTTTGTGGTTGGGAGCGCGGGCACCGGGAAGAGTCAGGTGATGAGATCGCTCCAGCGGACGTATCAGAACACGAAGCGTCGGCCCGTGTGGGCCGACCTCAACCCCAAGGCCGTGACCAATGACGAGCTCTTCGGAATCATCAACCCGGCAACCAGAGAGTGGAAAGACGGTGATTACCACGTCCTTCAGAAAGAGGATTTGATTAGCGCTAAGTGTTTAATGACGTGCCTCGAATACCCTGAATGTGAACTCATCTTCTCGCAGGGCTCTTCTCCAGCGTAATGCGTGAACTGGCCAACATTAGTCACAGTGGGCCTAAGTGGATTGTTCTGGATGGAGACATTGATCCAATGTGGATTGAGTCACTCAACACGGTTATGGATGACAACAAGGTGTGAGGAAATGATGTCTTTAAAAAGGCTGAATTTTCTGTTTTGTGTCGACTCAAAATGAGTCATCACCTGCAGAAATTAGAGTTGAGTCAACAGACAGCTGCTTGTTCTGAGTGGATCTAACAATAGACAGAACTTTACACCGTGATTACACGCTGTGTGACAGAACCTCTTCTCTGTCTGTTAGGTGCTGACTCTGGCCAGTAATGAGCGCATCCCTCTGAACCCCACCATGAGGCTGGTGTTTGAGATTAGCCACCTTCGCACTGCGACTCCTGCTACTGTATCCAGGGCAGGTATGGCAGCTTATGAATGCCTTTCCATGTTTGCTTCTCTCCACCTTTTCCAGTTAAATTTCTTATTGAATCCAAAAACTTAATGAGCTGAAAATACTGTGCCTTGCAAAAGTTTTATAACCTTCAAACCTTTTCATATTACCATTCAGTATAACCAAATCTAGGTGTACTTCTTAAATATTTCAGGGCACTATGGGACTTAATTTAAGAAATGGGAATATAGTTTATAGAAAGCCTGCTCTACCACCGTACCACACTGGAACCCAATTTAAGTGTATTTTGTGAAGTGTTTGTGAAGTAGAAGAAAAAGAACACATGCTTTAACCCTTCATGCATAAATTATGATCCTTTGTGTCAGAATTATTTTCCAATTTCTTTTTCTTAAGGCATAAAAAAAGGTAGGGAAAAAATTGTAAAACAATATAGATTTTTTTAGGTGATCAATTGTAATTTTCTCCAAATACAAATTTGTTATTTGAAAAATTAATCAGTAGTATTGTTCTTTATCTGATGTCACAATATTATTTTTACCTGCAAGAGTCGTCTACAGTAGAAAGAGGATCCGGGTCAGTTGGTGTGGTTTTTTTGTCTGTCGGCCATATTGGATTTAGCAAAAATCATTTCTTGCATTTGCAGCTGATGGCCAGTAGTTGATGGTGTATTTTATGATGCATTAGTGTCCACTTCAGTGGTCTGTGTGCATTTATAACACAAAAATCCACAAGAAGCACAAAAAATGGCTTCAAGAAAGCTGTCCACTGTAGTGACCACTATACATGAAAGGGTTAAGTTTCTTTTTTTCAATCAAGACCTTAAAAGGGTGCAATGCTTTTATATTTAGCAATTCTAACTCATCAAATATGCTTAGAATCCATTTTATTATTAATTCTGAATACTTTCTCTGCCTTTTCTGTAGAAAAGCATCCCCACAGTATGATCCCACCACTACCATATTTCAAGCTTAACATTTTTTTTGTTTAACAACAGCATTAAATTTGAGCACAGATGGACTATATGTACTCATTATAAGACTTCTCAAGGTAGTAGATTGGACTAGATTTTATTGAGGGCTGTTGATGTAAAGCTACCTTTTGATTTTCTATTTGGGGGGAAAAAAATCAATTTCACAATTATCCACCAGTTATATAAAATCACCCTCAGAGACTTTGAATGTTGCGGTTATCTGAAATCTGAAAACTAATGATACTTTTGCAAGGCGCTGTATATTTATCCATACATTTTAATCACAACATGTGGCACTACTTGCCCACTCCTCCACCCAGGCATTCTGTACATAAATCCAGCAGACCTTGGGTGGAGCCCACAGGTGTCCAGCTGGATCGACAAGAGGGAAGTCCAATCTGAGAAGGCAAACCTGACCATCTTATTCGACAAGTATCTCCCATCTTGCCTGGAGGTCCTCAAATCAAGGTACCGTGGTTTTCCTGAAGCGATGGGAAGTGCTCACTGTCATGTTGACACATTTGTTTCCTGTGTGACACTGAAAAAGGAGGAGGGGTGTGTGAAGTGGGCGTCTGGGACGGGGGGAGCAAACGGGGAGTGACTCAGAAAGAACTGGATGTGATTCCACGTTCTGTACAAGGACCATTTGCATCCGCTGACACCCTCATCTTCGTTGCTGCCGGAGCAAACAACAGGAAGTAGGGGAGGGATGAATGCATTGTACTCACAAACATTTCTAAATATGCACCACAGCTCATAAATTTGTCATCTGGTGTTTCGGAAGTACATGATTAAAATTCTTGGGTTCTCAGAGCTTTTGTTCGTTCATTTTGTGAATTCTGTAAAAAATAGACACAGTTCTAGGCAAAAGTTTCCATAATCTTGAGTTCGGTGTGTGACTGTCATAATTTGGGCTGGTGGTATATCTAAGGTGAAAGAATGTTTTTTTTTTTTTT
>NW_015112833.1:218592-230435 GCF_001443285.1 Poecilia latipinna
TTGACTTGTTTCATTTCGAGTTTAACTGAAAATGATTGCTGAATGTTGGACTTTTTTTTTTAAAGGTACTTTATAACTTGACTTGTATTGTGTTGTGGTGATTTTAACCAAATTAACACACAATGACTTTAAAACCCAAGAATATTTGAGATGATTAACTTATTTATCAAGGAACTTTAAAAAGTGTATGGTTAGCTTGCAACTCTCCTAATGGACTTGGAAAAAAATATTAGTTTGGGTGTATGTTATTAAATTCAGCACAGTTGTTTGTTGTACTGTCACTTTACCTTAGAAAGAATCAAACTAAAGGGCTTCCAAATTAACTAGATAGTAACTAATCTTGTAAGAAGGTCATGTTAAATTTACCTGTTTGCCGGAGGGTCAGAGCAAGAGTTTTGACTTGATGTCTCTGTTTTTGGTCAGGTTCAAAAAGATCATCCCCATCCCCGAGCAGAGCCTTGTCCAGATGCTGTGCTACCTGCTGGAGTGTCTGCTGACTCCAGAAAACACACCACCAGACTCTTCCAAAGACATTTATGAGCTCTACTTCGTCTTTGCTGCGATCTGGGCCTTTGGGGGAGCGTTGTTCCAGGACCAGGTACTGCTAAGACCTCTTGGCATGTGAGATGCTTCCTAAGTGGAAAAAACCAGAGCTGCTGAAGGGTTTTTCCTTTCTTTCTTTTTGTTACCCTGCACAACTCAAAATAGTTTCTTGGAATATTATGTAAGCCTCTTTGGCTTTTATGGAACTCAACATTGTCTCCATTTATGAAAAGTCATTTGAATGTTATTTTCTTTTGAAGGAATAGTAGTTTTTCCATAAAGGCAGAGATCTCCATCTGAAAATGAAATGGACTGCGTTCCCGCTCAGAAACACACAGGCTGGCTGAATTTAAATCAGCAGGAGAGCCATGGCAAGCAGTTGCTTAGCAATCCAGTTAGTTCGGTACAGTAAGTGTGTCCATCTAAGTTATGGGATAAAACTGCTTTCCCCTCGGTACAGATGTACTCCACTTTATTTTCCCATCACAGATGCATTTAAATGCTAAGTGGTTTTATTGACTGGAGAGGCAGTGGTGAATGGAGGAGACAGGTATCAAGGGTTGGGAAGAAAGAGAGGAAGGCAGGGAAGTGCCAGCCAGCAGGTGATGAGACTTCTTCACCGGCCGAATCACATGGATGGATAGATGGGTCTGCCATCTCTCATTTTCTACCCTTCAGCTGCTGCAACTCCATTTATGCATTGGGGCCATTTATTCGTCCTTTGGTTTGTGTTCACACCAGTGTAAATCAAATGCATGGATCCATAGCTGCTGTATGGAGGAGAAAAAGCAGAGAGGAAGTCATTTTACAATATTGACCGCGTTGCCTACCCTCTGTGTCTCTCTGTGTGAGTGCAGCTGGTCGACTACAGAGTGGAGTTCAGCAAGTGGTGGGTTGCTGAGTTCAAAACCATCAAGTTCCCATCGCAGGGCACCGTGTTCGATTACTACATCGACCCGGAGAGCAAAAAATTCGAACCATGGTCCAAGATGGTCACCAAGTTTGAGATGGATCCAGATGTACCTCTTCAGGTAAATCTTAAACCAGGTAGCTCTGTGCCTAGACTCTGGATGTATGTGCTTTTTTTTTTTCTTTCTCCCAGACTGTATGGATAATTCTTACTAAGTGTGTTGCTTATCACAAGCTCCCATGTAGTCGGCGGAGAGGAGACCACTGAATGTCCCTCATAACTTTTATTTCTTCCAGAGGCAGTGAATAATACATTTTCCACTTTTTCCTCATCTTGTATACTCATGGGTGCTATAGGCTACCAAAACAATAAGTGGTAAAAGAACCACTAATAACAGTTCCTGGCAAAAAGTTTTCAAATTAATTGAGGTTTTCTACATTTTGTCAAATTGCAACCACAAACTCCAGGGCATTTTACATGATAGACCAGCATGAAGTAGTACATAATGGTGAAGTGAAAAGAAAACTAAATTTAATGTATTGTTTATCGCTATACACATGTACAATGACATTAAAAACAGTTTTAAAAACTTAAAAGTATAATATTAATGTCCCATTACTATGATATTCCTAAATAAATCCAGTGCAACACATTTTTTATAACTGTTTAGCAACTATGGCTCAACTGTGAGTAACTTCATCTCCAACTTCAAGTGTCAAAGGTTAATTAGTGAACAAATATGATGATATAAATTATAGATGGGGTCAGGGAAAATGCTATAGAGAAGTTTGAAGTTGGGTTAAGGGATTAATAACACTGACAATCTGGTCAAGAAAATACGGTAATCCTGGAAGAAAACCCTTTTAAATCTGCAACAAACAACAACAACCCCAAACGTATAAAACTAACTGCTCAAAGCAGGTCCATGACTCAGTGAATGTAAATCTGACTTTGTCACAAGATTTGAAAATTGCTTTTTGGACATTATCAATCCACTGCACCAAGATTGGGTTGTTTCACAAAGAAGAAATGTAGACATACCTCAATCTCGCTTTACCATCATCATAATCAAGTTTATTTTTATAGCATATTTCAGCAACTGTCTTGTTTCAGCATTGTTGCAGTTTTTTGGACGTTTGTTCCAGATCTAGAGGAGCATAAAATCTGAAGCCTGCTTCTTCATATTGCATGTGCATCATGAACAAACATTTTTTTCTTTGTTTATTCACACGCATATATAAAGTTTCAAGTCACAATGTTAACTAGATTTTTAGGCTTTTGAATTCCTCCTGTCTGCAGGCATGTCTGGTTCCCACCACTGAGACGGTTCGAGTGCGTTACTTCATGGACCGCCTCCTGGAGCACTCAAGGCCGGTCATGGTGGTTGGGAACGCCGGCACTGGGAAATCTGTCCTAATCGGGGATAAACTCGAATCATTGGATGCTGAGAAATACATGGTCAGAAACGTCCCGTTTAACTATTACACCACGTCCGCCATGCTGCAAGGTAGGTGTAAGTGGGTCTGTTTTGCTTCCAGTTAGTTGTACAGTTGAAAGGGTAACAAACTGAATTATTTAAAATTAGGTCAAACCAACATCTAGATGCTTTCCAAAAGCTTTTACCTCAACTGGATTGGACTTTTGTGTTCTATGCTTAAAAATATCATGCCATACTCCTGATAATGGCTCAAAAAAGCATGATAGAGGTGCAGCTTGCTAAGGAACTAATATCTGAATATTACCAGAGGTGGAAAGTGTATATTTGAGACTGTGGAGATTAGAGAAAAGCCACAATCAACTCAAACTTTTGTAGTATGTATGTAATCATTTCACACTGGATTAATGGTTAAACTAAATACTTATGAGGTAAAAAAAAAAAAAAACAATATTCATGTCCCTGATGAGTTTATGTAAATCTCTGACTGGATTTGTTTGCTGTGATGGTTGATCTGGAAATATGCTAAATTGAAAATCAGTCAGGAAACGGAGCTTAACATGGCATGAAGAAGACTAACAAATGCAAACAACGAGCGGATAATGAACAAATGCAACAAAACAGCCTATGAACTGACAGGGGTAATCAGAGGGGGAACAATGTGCAGATAACAAAAGCAGGAGGGCAAGTAACTGGGGCTGAACAAGGAAAAACAATATCAGTAAAACATTCAAAGCAAAGAAGATACAAATAACGGGAAGTAAATAATAGCAAAATAAAAGAAACGAAATGCAGAAACGGACCAAAACCAGGGATAATCCAACAGCAAGCAACACTCATCAATCAGCCATTATTTTATTGACCCTGTTGCATCATATGTTTTTCAAAAGCAGTTAAAAGTGTTGCGTTGATTTTGAAGCAGGTTAGCTGTGACTGAAATTCCCTTTTTAATGCCTTAGTTACCATTTAATGTTCAGAGAAGTGCTCAGATGTGTTGCTATCAATACCAGAACATCTAGAACTACATCTAGTCTAGTTTTGGTTGAAAAGCTACAGTTTAAAACAGTTTTTCTTTTTTTTTTTTAATCACTTGATCTTCTCTACATATATTATTATTTATCTGAAGTGTGCACTGTTTAATGCGTGTGAATCATGTTTGAGAAGCCATAAAAGGTAAAGCCAAAAGACAAAAAAAGAGAAGGGCATTCTGTAAAGTCTTGATCTCCCACGCAGCTGTGCTGGAAAAGCCCCTAGAGAAAAAAGCAGGGCGCAACTACGGCCCTCCTGGCAGCAGAAGACTGATCTACTTCATAGATGACATGAATATGCCTGAGGTAGATGCATATGGCACGGTGCAACCTCACACACTCATCCGCCAACACATGGACTACAAGCATTGGTAAGACCAAGTCATTTGCAATTCATCACACGCATAGGCAAGCTCAAGTACACACTAATGTTTGAAAAAGAGATATTTAGCCTGGTAAATGTCACGGTAAACAGAAAGTATACCTTCTGTTAATTGTTGGGCCTTATGCATCAGTAAACAGAAATTACATGTGGTATTAATCAGATTTTATAATTGTTTAAGTCTGACCTGAAGTGTAAATAAATGCATAACAAATTCTGGTAACTCTTCATTTGAAGGTGTGTGCATAAGACTGACATAATACTGTCATAACATAACGCGTGTTGTGAACATGAAGGAGTCTTCATGAATGTTTGATTGTTGTCATAAAGTGTCGTTTGGTAAATAATGACACTTTTAATACAAAATTGCACTAAAAGTTGCATTAAAAGTGTCATTATTTACCGAATGACACTTCAGGACAACAGTCAAACATTCATGAAGACTCCTACATGTTCATAACACATTTATATAATGTTTATGACAGTGTCATGCACACCCCTTCAAATAAAGTGTTGTCCATTTTATTAGTAATAATTTTAAAACATAGGGAAGGACAATTAAATCTGTTTTTGATGCACTGGAACCATCACAGCTGACCCTTTTATGTCAGTCTCATTCACACCCCTTCAAATAAAGTGTCACCCAAATTCCACCTTTATTCTACACAATAGTTCAAGTCATGCGGTTATAAAAAATACCCCCCCAAATCAGCACCTTTCATTACCAGTTTGACATTATTTTAAAATAATAATAATTATTATTATTATCAAAATCAACTAATATGAAACATTTGTGAAGAATTTTTCTGTTTTAACAAAATGTTAATGTAATGCAAAGGCGTTTTATATTAGAGGAAAATGATTTTCTTTTATTTCTAGCAGCTAGATAGCTTTTTAGTATTTGTAAATTACCCCCCTCTTTCAGTATTCAGAGCTCCCTGCATCAGCATGCATATTCTGCAACTTTTATGAGTATCAGAAGTTATACGTGAAAGCTGGCCTGTGTGATTCCCTGTAAAAAGGATTTTGTTGCTCATCTCTCTGACACAGTGAGGCCATTCTGAACATGGTTCCACTGCGTCAGACACTGGCTGACTGGATTAGACACGGTCAGCCCATTAGAGATATGCTTGGAGGACTTCAGGTATGAAATTGAGAGGGAAGGAGGTTGCTTCCAAGACACGCCAGCTTAAGCGGGAGCCGATGCGTCCGTATCAGGAAGAAGCACAGGGAGAGAAGTCTGTGTGTGAGCTCTGGCCGATGTTGGTGTTTATGTGCCTGCAAAGCAGTTGAATAATGATTTTTTTCTTTCTCTTTTCTCCCTGTGTGTGTTCTGCAGGTATGACCGTCATAAACTGCTTTTGAAAGAAATACACAACGTTCAATACGTTTCCTGCATGAACCCCACGGCTGGCAGCTTCACCATTAATCCCAGGCTGCAGGTAAACTAACACATCCAGGATATTTTCCCAGAGCATGGCGTACCACTGGTTACACAATGAACTGGCAGGGGGAGACATGTGCTCCTTTTCTGCTTGCACATGCATCATGGTAGACATGGCAAAACTGTAAGTAGCTCAGAGAAAAATTATGACATTATAAATTGTAGAAGAATTAATATTATTATTCATTTACAGCTTTGTGAATTCAGTAAAAGCATGTACAAGGATACATGTACATACTAAAACTATGTTATTGCATCTCCTAATGAGCATCACTGCAGACTTGATGAGAAATCCTCCATTTTACAGGTTCATAGATCATGTTCAGAAAAAGAGAAATCATCCTCTGGGAACAGTTGAATGAAAATGGTATACACAGGCTTGATTGACAGCGCTAAGCCCTTCCTCCTGACTCTTGTTGTTTTTCTTACTGGGAGCTGTCTGTTTTTTGTAAGACAAAATTATCACACATTATCTGTCTTATGTTTTAATGTAAGGACATAGACAATTTTAACAAACATGTAAAAAACATATCTTTATATAAGCTGCAGCTTTAGGGACCAATTTTTACAGCTTGAGTGTTCTAGAAAAAAAATAGGAGGAAAATCACTCCAAATATTTAGTGTTCATATTATTTGCTTTTGAGATGTCATTTATTTTTAGCATAACTTAAAAATTTTGAAGTTTTTAAATAAATGTTAATGCCACCAAACAAAAGATTTGTTGTTGGCCTCGCCTGTGTGTACAGTAAGAGGTATGAGACTGGATATTGTAAAGAGAGGAATTTGTTGTAGACATGAAGAAATGGTAGGAGACATTAAGAAGGGAATGTGTGTGACGCAGCATGCTGGATGCATTCCAGTGAGCCTTGCTTCTTTCTGATGGTGTCGCACATCAAAGCAACTTTTTCTGAACAAAATGGCAAGATGGAGGTTGGGGTGTAAAGGTGACAAAGCAGGCAGCAGACAGATGGCAAAGAACAGGCTCACATGTGGAATGTTTCACTGCAGAGACTATAGGCTCTCCTCAGACTCACACTTGTTCTCCTCTGAATAACAAAGAAGAATGTTTTTTTTTTTTTATCCTATGCAAGAACAGAATACTATCCTCAATGACTCTCAGGTCATGAGTGGATTTTGAGGGAACAGAAAAATGTCTGCACATCAAATGTTTTCTTTTGAAAAAAGAAAATAAAAACCCAGCATTTAACTGAACCAAAGTAACGCATGAACATGAAATTCTACCTTTGCAGAGAGACTGTGGACTCATTTGAGAATCTTCAAAGAGAAACATGAAATGATCATTTTTTTTTATTTGAAAGGGTTTGATTTTCATACTGTCCTTATTTTTTTACTTTTCCAGTTGTAAAATGCCACACATGCCTGCTAAAAGCAATACCTAGACAAAGAGAGATCAATGAGACATTATCCCTGCACATCAGTCTGGGAGAGGCTAGAAGGCAATTTCCAAACTACACCTAAAAAAATTAGAATTTTGTGAAACAGTTCAATATACTTTTGCCACTCAGTCCATAAAGTGAAACTCATATTTTACAGATTGATTACACATCGAGTGCAATATTTCAATCCTTTTACTGTTTCTCTTAATTTAAATGATTACGGCACACAGATGATGAAAACCCAAAATTACATTTCAAGATAATTTCTAAGCAATAAAGCAAAGGTGAGAAAGAGCAGTGTTCCCACATTCCTTCACAGAAAAAATAAAAGTTTACTTCAAGTCATGTTTGCTAAAGGCGCATTAAACTATTGATGCTGCTGTTCTTTTTCCATTTTAGCTTAGTTTAAATAAAAAGACTCATTGAAATTAGTGTAAAAAGCAAGATTCAGTCATTCATGTCCTGACTGTTAAAACCACATAATAACACAAGAGTGCACTTTCCTCTGTTTAGCTTTATTCTTTATGCATTAAGGTAATAAAGTCTTGAATTGGATATACACCGGTTCTGTGTTTTTGAAAAATTCCCCACATTCAGGCTTATGTAACCATTCTGCTGTTAGAGGAAGTTATCCATTCACCTGCAGGGGATGGGAACATGTTTTGGACTTGAAGGGCTCTTTAAAGTCTGGTGTGTGTGTGTGTGTGTGTGTGTGTGTGTGTGTGTGTGTGTGTGTGTGTGTGTGCGTGCGCGCGTGCGGGGTGTCAGCGAAGTAACACATGTGATGCTGCAGGGAATTTATAAAATGCAGCTGAAGTCACACACTCTGCTGTGTGGATCTATTAGCATGTAGAAAGTTGCGCTACATATTTTTACAACACACAAATAACTTTTTATTAAGTCCCACAAAAAGAACTTTAAAAAGTCAAACTTGGTTGATATTGTGGTGCGATTTTGCCGACATTAGCACAGAGCAGGTCTGTCTCGTTTACTCTGTTTCTTTCCGCAGCGGCACTTCTGCGTCTTCGCCCTGTCCTTTCCCGGAGCAGAAGCCCTGAGCACCATCTACAGCTCCATCTTGTCTCAGCATCTGAGAGGGGAAGGATTTGGCTCGGCCCTGCAGAAGAGCAGCTCCACCCTGGTCCAGTTGGCTCTGGCCCTCCATCAACGCGTCTCCTCCACCTTCCTCCCCACAGCGGTCAAGTTCCACTACGTCTTTAACCTGCGGGACCTCTCCAACATATTCCAGGTGACCAAATGCATCAGGGAAGGTTGACCTTGGGTTAATGTTCCCTGGAGGAGAAGTCAAAAGTTGCCTCCTTAAAGTTGGCTTCTTTTCTCCGACACCACCCACTCCTCCATTTCAGACAAGCGTATCCATATTTTACCTTAATTCTTTCTTCTTCTGCGGCTCTGCTTCCCTGGGCCTCTGTAACTAATTTCTCGCTAAATGATTATTGATTTAAGAGGCAGCAGTGAAAGCTGGAAATGAGTCTGAAATAAGTGGAACCGAGAATACAATGGATTTGCTTTTCCATGGGTGCATAAATGTATTTAAATGAATATAATATCAGAGTGTTAACGCTATCAAGGGAGAGGCTTTCGGGGCAATATTTCTGTCAAAATCCTCCACGGTTTTAATGGAGGGCAGGCTCTTTCATTTAACACACTCTGTTGTATAATTAATGCTTTGAGCCACTCAGCTATAGGAACTTAAATTTTCATTATTCTTTCCAGGAGTTTACAGATGGAGCCCACAGGTCTCACTATTTTCACTATACGGAGCATATATAGGTGTTCTCATACTATTCCCATAAGATTTTACACACTTTCCTTTCACTCTTAAAGGTGCAGCTTCTGTGTGTTTGTACCTACCTGGTAATGTCCAGCTTCTACCGAATTATATTAACAGACACAATAAACTTAAAACGTTGTAATTAGCTAATGCTTGGCAGGGTTTAAAGAAATGCCACTTTGGTTGTTGTTATGTGCTTCGAGCACATTATGATGATTCTTGTTTATTTTTTCCTTTGTTTTCTTATAGACTTTAGTTGAATGACCTTTTGTTAATATATTTTGAAAGAGTTTGGATATTTTTTTTATTTTTGGTCATTTGATTACATTAATTTGTGGCGCTGTTGGTCCACCTATAAATAGGCTGGGTTTCGGCATGTTGGTGATCTCCGTCCTTCCGCTCGCTCCACCAGCACCGGGGACGCGTCTTGACGCGGTGCCCGCACGTCCAGTCGCTGTCGGCCGCAGCTGATGTTTCCAGCCTGCCATGTGGTATTTCTGTTAGCCTTTGTTTGTTTTTTCATTGTGATTTTGGCCTGGTAGGACTGGTTGTCCTGGTTTCGATCTTTCTTTTGCATTAGGTTGTTTTTGGCTTTAGTCTGGTACTAGTAGGGGCTTCGACGGCCCTGTACAGGGTTGGCCCCCTGCTGTACCATTTTGTTCTGTTTTATCGACTCACCAGGTCCAACTTTCTGTTAATACTTTTGGGGTTTTGTTTTTCTTTTTTTGGGACACGGGAAACTGAGGGCATTTAACTCTTTTTCTTCACAGAAAATCCAAAGCAGTTGAACAAAATAACAACCAAAGTTCAAGAGAGTTTAAGAATAAAATATTTTGTTGAACCTTCCTTCTTGTCTCGTGTCCTCAAATATGCTGTGCCCTTGGTGGATGTAACAATCGTAAATGTTTCTGTAAGTTTAACTGGCAAAGTATTTCATACCTTGCAGTAGTGTTAAGTACGCATGGGTGGGTGTTGCTACAAGTTTGAGAAAAACAATCACAACCTTGTGGGAGATTACATGGTCATTTAAATAAATTAAAATGGTAGAAACCTCCATCGTCTTGTAACTGGTGGGTTGGGAGTTCAAAACCCCAAATTGTTGTTCTCTGGCAAGACGCTTCACCCGCCTGACCCGAGTGACGGCCTCACTTCTGTTAGTCTGTCCTTATCAACTCTGGCCACAGTGTAGTTTACCATCATCAGCGTGTGAATGTGTGCATGAATGATTTTGGTGTGAAGCACTTTAGAATCCTTGATAAAACGATGTGCTCATTTATCATCTCAACCATTTAGCACAGCATTTCTTAAAAGATCATTCAGACAGTCAAACACGGTGGCGGTAGTGTGATGATTTGGGCCTCCTCCGCTGCTGTAAGTTTATGATTTGGCATTCGTTGCTATTTGTTCTATTCATGGGTCAACGATCAGAAACACACCAGTAAGTCCACCTCTTCGCTGCTCGAGCTTTTTAGTGCAACCTGCTCAGTTCATGACTTGCGTTCACTGAAGATGCTGAGGTTAAAAAATCCTTCATAGTACTTAACAAAAAAAGAGTCATTAGCAGTTATAACATGTGAATTGTGTTTAGAAAGCAGTTACTTTTTCACACAGGACCAGGTTGATTTGTATGTCTGTTTTCTCACAATTAATTAATCAGCTAAAAACAGTTTTTTGTGTTTCCTCAGGTCACCTTTGTTCGATATTGAAATTAGCTTCAGGGTCTGAAAGCATTTTGACAAAAATGCAAAAGCTGTGGAAACCTATAGGGTGGCAAATACAGTTTCATCATGATGGCACATGTTACTACTTAATGTGATTGTTTATGCTGGTTATCACTGAAAAGCCGTAAGACGTTGTTAAACCCTCCAACAATCTCTTGGTATTAACCAATCGGAGGCATTTGTTGCTGGTTTGAAGCCTGTGGATTTAAACGGTGAAACCTGCTTGCCATTCAGCAGCTCATGCCCTGCAGACCTCAGGGCTTAGCTCCCACGGCCTTGATCACACACATCACCGGCTTCAAACAGATGTGATTTTACGTGAAGACTTTGAAACCAGTGTTTGAAGACACCATTCAGACCAGTTTGACAAAGTCTTTGTGTTTTTCTTTAATTGGCCTGAACAGACATTTGGCAACCGCCTGAAGAAATGGTGTCAAAACTGTCTGCTTGGACCAGTCCACCTATAGAAATATGTAAAGAGAGCTAGAAAAAAAAAAAGCTCCCATTTGAAGTTTTTCTTCCTCGCATACTCGAGTCGTGGCTGTAACACCTCAGGACAGGTGGGAAGAGGTGAGCCGCCTCACAGCCTGCGCCTGCGCCTCAGTCGAAATACTCCAATCAGGCCTCTGGTTTTCCGCACCTCCAGATGTGGGGAAGGGTTTGTTGGGTTTGTTGTGGCAGTACAAACACTTCCTCTAATTCTGAGCCGCAGCCCTAAACGGTTGTCAGTCCGTGTTTTCTAGCTGGACGTTTGAGAAGTTTGCCTCAGCTGAAATAATTGGGGGGACTTTATGTGATTCTTTGTATTTTTGTGTGTGTGTGTGTGTGTGTGTGTGTTTTTATAACTTTTGGAACTCTGGGATGCAGCCAACAGAAAGTGTCTCATTATGATGAACCCTAATGACCCAGAAAGCTGGGCTCAAAGGCTCTGCATGAAGCTTGCACTAGTCTGTGTAAAGGTGTTTACAAATGTGACAAAAAAAAGATGAAGGTCCAGTTGAGAATCAAGAACGAGTCTTTAGGGTATTGTTCCCAAATAACTTTCCTTTTTTTTTTTTTTTCAGTTTAGTGAAGAAGTAAGCAAGAGCTATTCCTAGCTATTTTTCTTTTTTTACCACTAAGCTTTTTTTTTTTTATCCTCAGTGCATTTTTTTTTTTTTTTTTTTTAATTTCTTCCTATGAACTCCG
>NW_015112833.1:233655-265919 GCF_001443285.1 Poecilia latipinna
TTTTTTTTTTTTGTCATAATCTCTCCTTTGAAACTCGACTCGCTTTGAGCTTTCAAGTTGATCGATAAGGTCAGCTTATAAGTGGGCATGTTGTGAGTGAGGAACAGCAACTAAATTCTTCTAACAGGCCAAGACAAACAGTTCGGAGACCAACAGGGAATGTTGTCGAGTAGCTCCGTTTGCCAATGTTCGTTAACTGTAATGACCGACGGGCATATCCACCGGCCTGTCTTCTCCACGTCAACCTAAACGAGCTCCTTGACGCTGGAGAGCTGCGGGGGGGTGGAGGAGGAGGGGGGGCGTTGAAAGCGGATGGAGAAGACGGAATCAGAAGAGAGTACATGAGACTCGTGGTGCAATGAGACCGGCGCCAAACTGTACTGACTGCTCTATATGTCTGTATGATTTTCGGTGGATAGTCAGCTGGGTGCATTTGTCAGTTGTTTGGGGCTCAGAGCAGCTGTCAGGCATAGAGGAGAGCGAGTCCATGGAAACAGACAGCCCTGTACGGAAGATGCATGTCGACACCCGGAGCTCTAATCCCTCTCCTCTGAGTTGAACAGAGCGAGAAGATGTCGGGGGGTGGGGGTGGGGGGTTCTGTGAGATAGTCGGCCAAAGTCAGCGGGATGTAGTGGGGGGAACAAAGTTCTCTCTCCTCTTGGTTTGTGAGGAGTTTTTGCTGTATCTTTATCTTGCAAATAGCTAAAGGTTAAAAGTATCGGCGCTCCAGAGAATTGCAGCGTCTTGCAAAAGCAATCTCACTCCTTAAAGTCAAAGTTTATAGTATTCTATTGGGATTTTATGTGGTGGAACAACCCAGAGTAATGCATTACTGAAAAGTAGAGGAAAAATGGTAGATACTGAAATTTTCAAAGATAATTCAGCATTGTTATTGACACAACAATCATGACATTTGGTAATCATGTATTTTGGTTAAGCATTCCATATTTGGACAATTGTTCCCTCTGGTTTTGGTTGCTGAGCAGCTGGAAGGATTTTTGCTTTTACTTATTTTACTTTTGTAGTGTTATGATGCATAACCGTGACAAGGTATAGTTTTTGCAACTTGAGCTGAGCAGCTGGTTAGTATCTCAAAAGCTCAGATATTACCAGACTTACAACCCCAAATTCCAGATAATTTGAAAAGAGAGGCTTAATTTATGAAAAGGACCAAAGAGATTTTAGTTGTCAGATATATAATGTTCTAAGAAACTCCAAAAGATGCTATTTGTGATCAGTTATTTCTGTGGAAAGTGGATCAATTTTCTTCCACTAAATGCTCTGCTTTGCACCACTCTACCACAAAAAAAAAAAAGAAAACATGAAAGTTTGTGACAAAATATGGAAAAGTTTTGAGTGTATGACTACTTTGGCAAGTCACAGTACAGACCCATATGGTGTTTTGTTTTCTTCAGCTGTACTTGCGCGGGGTGTCAAGATTGATGCAAATAAACACAGAAACGAAGTAGAACGGCGCAGATCCGTGGACATTTTAGAGATTCTCCACTTCCATAGATCTTAAAGAGTGTCTGTTTAAAATCCTCGCGCACACGTCCACACGCCCACATGCATGCCGCATTTCCCCATCTGCACAATTACACAGTGGATTTAGCAGCCAATTGTCACGTTCAGCAGCATCCGTAGGCAGATCGGGTTCAGCTGGCTTCACCTCCAGTGATGATTCTGCTGATGAGAATAGGTTCTGGGACGGGAGACGCAACACATCTGCTTGGCTGCGTCTCCTGGGTGACGGTACGCAGGGCGCCTCGCTGTCCTCTCCCTCGTCCTATGCAGCACCTATTATAGGATGCACATACCCCGTGGTTCTGCCTGAGTGCATCATCCGTGCCTCTGTGGGAAATCGGCCACGTCACACTGTCCTCCACCACAGACACATTTATCACCAGTCACCCACTGAACACTCGTTGAGGCTCGTGACTCGTTTTAAGAGGGAAGAAAATGTAAAACGGGGTCAAGAACCAGTCTGTTTTCATCTGTATTGCTTTTGCATTGCGGTTCGGTCATCAGTCAGTCGGATCAACGTTTTAGTCCAAACTAAAGCATCGCTGAATAAACTGGGCTCAAGTAGATTTGAATTCACCTGAAGAGCGCCATTTTTCCTGTTAGATTTGTTTCAACATCACCTCATTGTTAACATTTTTGGTAAACAATAGGAGAGAGAAATGTTGTCTTTATTTATACTGTCAATAAATAAAGGTAAATTTGCCTCACCGTTTTATGGTTCCTTGGGGGGGAGGAGGGGAGCGGAGAACCAAACCTTCAACCTGCTGGACATTAACTGCAAACTTTAGCATGATGACTCACTGCAAGGATTAGGTGGACATAACTAGCTTTTTGAATTTATGGCTGAAACTGATTTTTGATACAATAATTCAGAGTTTTCTATCATTTTATTAGATTTCGCCAAAAAATATTTTGCCATGAGAATGGGTTCTGGGGCGGGGAAATCAGTGATTTGCAGCATCAGAGCAAATCACTGATGCTGCAAACGTGAGCATATTGAAATAAAAATGTTTAATGTAATATTATAAAAAGCCTTTAGAAAGTAACTTCACATTGCGCACTCGTACTTTTTCAGACTGATTTAAATGAAGAGCCCACTGCACTGAAACCCATTGAAAATCTCCTGGTTATTCCACCAAATATTAATTTCTGATAAAACATCAGTATTGATGTTTCTAAATGAATATGAACTTGTTTTCTCTGCATTATTTGAGGTCTGAAAGCACTGCATCTTTTCTCATTTTCTGCAAATAAATACTAAATTTCTGCTTGTAATTTCAGAGATGTGTCAGTAGTTCATAGAATAAAAGGACAACGTTCAGTTTACTCAAACATATATCTATAAAACGTAAAATCAGAGAAACTGATGACGTTAAGTGATTTCTTAATTGTTTCAGAGCTGCATTTACTAAAGAACTCAGACATTTTTTGACCGGTCTGGACTCTCAGATTCATCTACTACATGATGGTCGTTGCCATGTTGCTCATGATTATTTTGTCATGTTTGCTTTGCTTATTTGTTCACAACTTGTAAAATTTTATGCATCCCAAGGGATTCAACTATGTCCTATTTTATGTCTAAATGAAAAAAAATTACTTCATTTATTAATATAAAAATGTGCCTTTGTTTGACCTCGAATCGGTCCTAAAATTGCAAATTTAGATTAAAAAATAGTTGCGATCTTAAAGTATGAAAAAAAGATATATTTCAAACAATTTATACAATTTTGTTAAAAAATGTATTTCTGTTGCTGTTAAAATTATGCAGCAAAACATTCAGCCAGACAACTCCTGTGTAAATGTTGAAATACATAAAAACACAGAGCGAGGTTTGGTTTGGCACTCTGGCTCCTCCATGTCTGTGTTGGACTAATGCATCTCTTCACCCTGAACGTTTCTCCTTCGACTGCCAGGAAATCAGGAGAGTCTCTGAACTTGGAGTTCATGGTTGGGAACTAGGATAATTAAAGGGGCTGAAAAGCAGTAAAACAGCAGGAAGAGGCAAGATTCAGAACGATGTGGGAAACTCGCAGCTTAAATAAACCGCCCATAATGGTGAGGTATTGAAATGTTCTGTAGATCATCTGCTGAGTAGCAGCACAGCTTGACTTGAGTGCCTGGAACCAGTTTTTATAGTAACATGACATGCATTTAATATCTTAAATTTGAAACATGAAATCTAAGCAAAGAAAAAGAAGAAATGGATAAAAATGATATTGTTTTCTTATTTACTGCACAGAATATTATCCATATTTGCTCTTTTTTTAATTCAGGTAATTGGCTAAGGTAGTTATCCAATAAAAGGCTGCTTCAAGCTGCAGCATGAAGCTTTTATAAACATGTTTCATACATATTTGTTCAAATTATCATGTCATGAAAGTATAACATGAAAAACACAATATGTGGGGGAAAAAAAAACATATCTGCCTTCTTCTTCTACTATTGTCATCTGCAGAAATCCTCCAGTCAGAAATAACCAATCGGAGGCAAAAGGAAGGCCATAAGGCTGAAAATCATGCTTGTGTACGCGTTGATAAATTTGCTAATGATGGAGAAACAACTTACCGCTACAGAAAAGCTGTTTATGTGCCATCATTTAACTAACCTTTTTGATCTAGCGATGTATTTCTGCAGATGGCAGTAGAATCACAGGGAGCTTCATGGGTAAAAAAACAATTTTTTATAAATGTTGCATAATGCATCTTCAGTAGAAATGCCACTTAGAACTTGTCAAGTGTGATGGTAAACTGTTACATTAATAAAAACGATAGGTGGCACTTCTTTATTCTTTAGTTTACACACCATAAATGTCTGGTTTTTGAGACTCGACTTATTTCTGAAGAGTCTAACTTCTGTTTCTGCCAGCCAGCTGACTGCCAGTGTGCAGGAACAGACTGGGGAGAGGCACCACTACATAGTAAAGTACGTTAGCTCTCTGAGAGCTCACAGACAGAGCTTAGCTTTGCCTGTTTAGGAAAGTCCTACTGTGTAATCCAGACTCTTTTAATTTAAATCAGATAATTAAACGCCTGCCCACTGAACCTGGCCCACTTTACATAAAACAATACTTCAACAATTGGATAGCAGAAAAGTGCAGCTATTATTTCACCGAGTTTCCCTGTCACACCTCCCAGCAACTGGCCCACTCAGAGCATCTAGTGATTTACCCACAGTCGCTTTGCTCTGTTTCCCACCTTGTTCTGCTGCAAATGGACCCAATCAGCCTCTGAAATAAAACCCAAAGCCCTACTCCTTCCCTGCTTTTTCTGCTCAGGGCATTCTCTTCAGTACCGGCGAGTGCATGAAAAGCCCAGCGGACCTGCTGAAAATCTACCTGCATGAGTCCAGCCGGGTCTACAGGGACAAGCTGGTGGAGGAGCAGGACATCCACGCCTTTGATAAGCTACAGACGGACACACTGAAAAAGTTCTATGAGGTGAGAGAGTTTTTTTTTTTTTCCTAGAGTTCAGCGGGGGCAGACCAGAGCGGGGAGTGAATCATTAGGCTGCCTGTTCTGTATCTGGACTTGGACATCACTGGGCCAACACAGCGAGGAGGAGGAGGGGAAAAAATAAAAAGAATTTTAGGGGAAGAGCGAATGTAGGGCCTAGAGAGACTTAGGGGAGAATATTAATCAGTGAGGTACGTGGTCCGGCTGTCAGGGTCTGCACTGCCAGGCCAGCAAATTGGAAAACATTTTAATGGTTTCCTCTCCACTGC
Source organism: Poecilia latipinna (assembly GCF_001443285.1). Classification (NCBI taxonomy): domain Eukaryota; kingdom Metazoa; phylum Chordata; class Actinopteri; order Cyprinodontiformes; family Poeciliidae; genus Poecilia; species Poecilia latipinna. Next base: position 238,901 of record NW_015112833.1, read on the forward strand.
TTCCTTCCTCCATACCCTTTCCTGCCCTGTGTCATGCCACTGAGAAGAACCTGACACACATGCACATGCACTCAGATAAATGAGAAGAGAGACCATGCAACAATGTATTATCAACTCCTTGCATATAATGCAAACTTACAGCTTCCCTCTACTTCCATGAAAACCAGTAGAATGTTTTCTGTCCGATACCAAATCTTGCGTCCGTGTGAGGACATTAACAGGATAAATGCTGCCGGTTCTGTGATGAAGTCATTCTGAAACCAACAAAATGGTCCATCATAATGCAGTACAGCTTATTTCTCTGTCCATTCATCCATATGTCTGTCACTAACCGTAACCTGAGTTTAAATCAACTCAACAAACCTGCAGCTCATTTTCTTAGTTGATGTGTGTGTAGACTAAACATAAGCTCTTAGTTTTGATACATTTAATAACTAGAGGGGAAAAAAAGATCAAGAGAACATTGATATTTTAGTTATTTAGTGCACCTCAAATAAAAATATACAGCGCTGTATGTTTCCTCCCCAGTTACACCTGCAAGCACGCTTTCATTCATATACATTTAGAGTTTTTAACGAACTTGGGTCTCTAAAAAGGAACTTTCAAAATGAAAGTTTTGTGTCCAATAATTTCCAGTTTTCAGGTTTTTGTAAAGCTTTCACCTTCTCATACAAGTTTTGGTCAATTATGAAATATAAGAAGAGCTAAGAACCAAATTCTATATCCGCAGCAGAGGAAACGCCGTAAGATTTTACTTGTATGAAAAAAATCTCAAAATGATTATAGGTCACATTTTTAACTGTCTTTAGCATCTTGTTAGCTAGTAGCAACACTAGCGCTCCTGACTCATCAATCTCTGTGTTTTGATAAGAGAATTTGTATCCTTATTTTAACTCTGAGTTTGCCAACATTTCCAACTCGACCTCGTTCTTTGACAGAAGTTGACATCTTAAAGGGATCAAACAGGGCAACTTTGATGGAGTATCTTCAATCTTCCTGTTATCTACTGAAAGTCTTCTTCTCTCACTCTATTTTTTTATTTAGCTTTCTATCCTTTTACTTGAAAATCGTTTCCTTTAGATAGCTGCTTACAGCTGTGAGGTTCTTCATGTCGTTACTTTGTTCTTTACTGACAAGAAAAAAAAGTAGATTTCTGAGTTTCTGACCAGTTAGATTCAATCAAGTTGAAAATCAACAGATTCCTGTCAGAAGTCAAATTTTTCAGAACGTCTCTCATACACGAGTCACTTTTCTTTTTTCCTCACAAACGTCTTTCCTTAGCAGACAAAATACACGGCTGAACATTTCGGGGCCAGCATGGATGAGAATTAACTGGGTCAGGCTCTGCGCAGCAAAGACATTTAGCCGTGTCCCTGTCCACACTGTTTAGGCCCAACAGCAATGTTCTGCTGGCAAACGAACTGTGTTCCCCTCACTGTTTACCGCTGCTGTGTGTGTGTCTATGAATCTTCCCCCCGAGGACGTGGAGGAGGAGCCGCAGCGGACCCGGGAGATGAACCTGTATTGCCACTTTGCCCGCGGGCCCGGGGAGCCCAGGTACATGTTAGTGGAGTCCTGGAGCAGCCTCAGTAAAATCCTGCTGGACGTTCTGGACAGCTACAATGAGGTCAACGCCACCCTGAACCTGGTGCTGTTTGAAGATGCCATGGCTCACATGTGAGTACAGGAAGTGAATGTTTTTTGTCTTGAAAGTATTTTAAGATTCAATGTTAAAACCAGGCAGCAATGAAGTAAATACAATCTGTATGCAGCGTAAATATAATCTAAGTCTCATTTCATTGACGTTTCATCTAGGAGTCAAATTGAATATGAGAAAACTTTTTGAATATGAGATTCATGCTTCTAATTTTGTAAAAACTTTATTTTCCAAAGGGTTCAACATTATCAAAAAAACAAGCTAGGCACCCTATGCATCGCACAACACAAACAAGCTGCTCACTTTTTACTAACCGATTGAAAAGCAACAAGTTAAGTCATAAGGCATCTTGGAGCCTGCTGTTATCACAGCTTGAGCATTCAAAAGTCAGTATGCTACCTTTCATCCTGTCTTTCGCTCGCCAAAGTTCCTTGAACACAGGAAACGGGTCAACATATGTTTTTGAGCAGTCGCACCTTCTGAACAATTTCAGATTAGTTCTGCTTGTCTTGAACAAAGAAGACTCTACTGACACCCAACAAAACCCAGTCCAAGTTGTAGTTCCAATGACAACCCTCAATGTGAATAGTTCCTCCTTTAAATCTCATTTTGCAAAAATATGGTTGAAAACATTTCTTTGTTTTCATGGGGCTTTTTTTCTGTTTCTCGTTGATATTAGAATTATATTTTAGCTTCAGAATCATAGTTAAGCTTAGAAGTCTGACAGCAATATTCAGAGGCTTTCCCGATAAATTTTCCGGCTGATAAATCGACCCAAATTTCCTTAATTTTGGAAGATTGGTGATTGGTTGATTAAAACATGTGAAGCTGATTTTATGCACCGATTTTTATCTGCCTTGGCACAGGTCTACAAATCGACCACATTCCTCTTTTGCTCTGCTGTGAGAGAGGTTTGACCCTCCCACCTCGTCATGTCTACACCTTTCAATGTTTGGAAAGTACAACAGTTTGAGCAAATAAAGTCCTGGATAAAGAAAGCAGATAATGGAGAAAACAGAGTGCAATTCAAGAAAGCGAAGGGAGTCAAAATCTGTCTTCAATTGTTGAGCTATAGTACCAGTTGGTGTGTAAGAAGTTTAAATGTCATCTTATGTATAATCACTGAAACTAGCTGAAACATTATTGGAAATGCAAGAAAATGCAAAGCAGCTAAACTATCATCAGGAAGAGATGAAATTTAAATGTCAGCGCAACTGGAAGTGTGGAAACAACAGAGATTTGTCACTGTGCATGTAAAACATGGCAGCAGTTAAAATGAGAGTTGTGTTTATAAGCCGCTCCTTTCCTTAACGCAAACTGGGTTCATAATGAAATCAGGCCATCTATTAAAAATGAAGAGACACGAGAGGATTTTTTTACATCCTGTTTAGGAGATTGAAGCGTTCTGGAGGCCGGCTCAGTCTACACCAGAGGTTCCCAAACTGTGGGGCGCACCCGTGTCATTGCAGGGGGCGCGCGGGAAGCCGTCTGGATGAAAAAAAAAACAAAACATGAACACTGTATGCGCTGGATTTTTACCTTAGAATGACCAACTCTCTGTTATTCCTATGTCAATTTGATACAGTAGATTCTTCCACACTTCCCATATTTGTGTCCTCTGTCACTTTTATCAGTTAAAACTGTTTAATCCGTTGTTAACATGTTGTAACCTGTTTTTCCGAGCCGCCTTTAAACGCAACATGAGCGCTATGACGCTAGCACTGGGTTTCCACCTGTGAAGGAGACCTGCTGCTGCTGTGTGGAGCTACGTAGGTTTGTGTTAGAATCACGGCAGCAAACCAGCAAAACGCAAAGAACTTTTCACAGTTTTTCCTCCAAACTAACCGACTGAGTTGAGTAAAGCTGTTGGATGCAGGTAATGTTAGCTAAAAGATGACTACCTAATATCAATACAGAACCTTAAGCTTAACAAGTACCTTGTAGGCTACCGGAGTTGGTGTCTATTTTCAGCTACGTACATTCATTTTGCCCCCAAAAAAGTCGATGCCCCCCCGTCACACGCGTCGTTTCAACCAGACAGCTATTTGTAATCCATAGGGGGGGCGCAGAAGAAAAAGTTTGGGAACCACTGGTTTAGAGAAAAAAAAACTACCAGTTTTAATTGGAAACTGTGATCATACGGAGGGCGGTGGTGTTCTGCATGAAAACGGACACAAACAACCACAAAGCAAAGCTCCCGGTGTTTGTTTTTGTTGGATGAGTCAGGTGCCGTGTTCAGCCAGCGTTTCCTCCCTCTACCTTTTCCCTCACCCATCCCTTTCCACCAATTCCTCCCTCCCCCGAATGTCTGCTCTCTGCACGCAGCTGCCGAATAAACCGAATCCTGGAGTCTCCACGGGGCAACGCGCTGCTGGTCGGAGTGGGCGGCAGCGGCAAGCAGAGCCTGACCCGACTGGCTGCCTTCATCTCCAATCTGGAGGTTTTTCAGATCACCTTGAGAAAAAGCTACAGTCTCGCAGACCTAAAGGTTAGGAAAGGATACCAGACAGCTTTTTTTTTTTTTTTTTCTTATTTTGTCACTTTATTTATGTCTGGACATCACCTATGCAGTTCTAACACATGGATATGCGTTAGAATATTCAAATATAGCTGTAGCTTTATGTTTAGGATCGCTGGCCTGCTGCAAAGGGAGCCTCTATCTAGGTGTCAAGTTTTCTAACATGTATTTTTACAACAGTGCCCTGTATTTATGTCCATCCATCATGTCACCAAAGCTGAACAGCAACACTCACCAGGGGAGGCACATTTCAGCACCTCTTCTGACAGGCAAATGACGCCTTGAGCAGACCTGAGGCATGCCACACTGGATTTCACAAGAAATGGCCATGTCTGTGGATTTTAGCTACATGCAGATATGTAGTTATGCCAGCAGGTGGCACAGCTTGCCACTAGAAACGTAAAGCGTTACTTGAAGCAATGAAATGAATTTGTCATACAATAAAATACCCACTGTGTAAATCTTTTAAACGTAAGGATATTAGCAATCTTCTCCTCAACAGGTTTCTTGAGAGAAATCTGTCACCAGCTTTTTGCCGTTGTCTTCGTGTTGACGAATCGTGGGTCGTACATTTCTGGGTATTTTTCAACCTCAGTCAATAATCTTTGCTCGTTCATATTTATATATTGTTTCCAGAAATAAACAGCACTTAAAAAAAAACATAGAAGAAGAAATAACTGGCATATTTTTTTCTGCACATCTGATGCTGCCGGTCTTTGCTGAAGACAAGCCTCGCCTCAGCATGCTGCTGCCACCACCATGTTTCAAAAGGGGAAATTATGCGCCACACATTTTTTTGTACAGTTTTGCCATTGACCAGAATTCAAAATCCAAATTTTGTAGTATGACTACAGCACCTTCTTGATATTTGTGTTGATAGGTTTTTTTTTTTTGTCGTCACAGTTAGTATTTTTAGATGAGGCTCAATAAGATTTTCAAAGCATGAGTCATTGTTTTCTACACCAACCCAACTTTTAACTTCTTACGTTTTGACCCTAACCTGTCAAGATAAAAAAAAACAAAACTGCTGGATTTTTATTGAGATTAAGTTACTCAAAAGACTCAGAGTCCACCAATAGGACTTTTAGAGTAAAAAGGGGTCGATGTCGTGATTATTGTGCACACCACTAAATAATATGGCGTGCACAGGTCAACAAAATGTTGAATATCAGTTTCCTTCAATTTCACTACTAGGCACTACTTTGTATATATCTATCATAAGAAAATAAGTTGAAGTTTGTGGTTGAAGTGCAACAAAGTATGAAGTTCAAAGAATATAAATCTTGTTTATTGACTTCAAACAGGATGAGGTTGTTTGAATGTCAGATGCTTTTGGGTGCTAAAAATTCATTTTAGCATACAAATCTACAGTTCAACTCTAACAGCTTCAATTTCTTATGTTTATATCCCTCCTTGTCCTCCTCTTCCTCTCTCCTTCCCACCCAGACTGACCTGGCATCCCTCTACATCAAAGCTGGTGTGAAGAATGTTGGCACAGTGTTCCTAATGACTGACGGCCAAGTGGCAGATGAAAAGTTCCTCGTTCTGGTCAATGATCTTTTGGCATCAGGTAACAGCAAGCCTTTTCTGACTACTGGTTCCTATGGTTTCCAGGAAAAAAAAAAAATTATGTTTTATTTCTTTATTGTCACAAATAACAGAGATGTCACTACTCCTCAATATGGATGCAACATTGTGAGGAAATGGAAGGATTCCTCTTGTTTAAGCTCTGAAGTTTTAAGAGTCCAGTCCATCCAAGTCTTTTCTGTTCTTTGTAATAATTTTGAATTTATTGTGGAATTTATGAATTTTAATGTGATAAAATTGTCCATGGACAATGAAAACTACTTGCTGAACACATAAAAATGCAAAACAGTTGTGTCTAAAGGGCAAAACATTTTCAGTTATATTCTCAGGAATTTCATTACTTCACTTCTTTGGCTTTGTTCTGATGTGACCTTTACCAAAATTTAGCACACTAACATACACAGTGGATGCAGAGTTATTTTAGAGCTTGTCTTCCTTTCTCTCACTCCAAGTACAATGAATATCTCCAGTTAAAGCATTACCTTTTAAAATTGTGCAATCCAAAGCCCTGGAACTTGGACAGTTCCTGAGCTGGTCAACCAGGTGGATCAAAGAGTGTCTCATGTGCACCAAGCAAACCAACTGAACCTTTGCATATTCATAGCCATGTCACCCCATGCATATGTTTAGCCTTAACTCTGGGACTACAATAATGTCTGTTTTTTAAGATAGATTTTTTTTTTCCTAAAAATGTTTAGCCAATAAAATTTCATCCACCCACTTTCTATATCTTTAATAGCCAATTGGCATCCTCGACAGAGCCCTAGATCATCACAGGGTGTCACAGGGACTGATGAGACAAAATAACCATTCAAGCAAACACTCATACATAAGCGCCATTGAGTGTCGTAATTATTCTAACACGCGTGTTTTTGCGCTGTGGAAGAAAACGGGAATAGGTGAAAACATGCAGAACAGTAACGGCTGAGTTTGATAATCCAGACTTTGTTGTTGTGTAACAGAAGTACTTCCTCAATCCCGGACATTCAGCTTGGTTGTGGCTACAGCTAACAGCTAAATTCAACTCACAGATGGGCAAATAAAACTGGTTTTAAAGCATAAGAATTTGTAATAAAAAGCTCTGAGAACAGACGGTGTTGTTTCTCTCAAAAGTCGAGCTTAGCGGTGAGAAGTCCTGAAGACATACTTCCCACAACGTAGTGTAGAGCCGCATCATTTCACTGAGACATGTACAGCCTTTATAGACCATAGAAATGTTTTTTTTTTTTTTTCCTCTCACATCAGTAAACAATACAACATGTTGTACAGTATCCTTTTCTTTATTTTCCAACTCTGACTTTTCTCTTGTCACTTTCACCACTCCTGGCACTCGAACGCCGCTCTTAAGTACATCACAGAGTACAAACGTAACACAACAGGATACCAAACTCATTCAGCAGCAGAAAAGGCACTAACATGTTACTGCATGTGGTTCTCATTGTCCCTTGTTGCTAAGAATTGGGATAACAGCCTTTCAGATCAGGGTCTTTGGAGGAAAGAAGCTGTTATTGATTCAGTTTTTGTTAGCCTTTCAAGCTTTTTGAATGAGCTGGTGGAGACCACTGCTCAAGAAAATATAGTAACATTTTACAGGAAATGGAAAATATGTTTGGAAAAATCTTAGCTGCTGAAAAGCTGGAAACCTGAGTATATTGAGATTGTATTCCCAGACAGTGCAGGCATCTGCCAGTAAACACGCCAGCAGGCTGTGGTTTTTGGAAACAAGCCTTTGCCTTGCAGGTCTTTGTTCTCTCTCTCAAGAATCTCTTTTTCATCTGCTGCCCTCACTTTGCCAGAAGATGATGTCTTTAACCTAGACTAGGTGATGTTGAAAATATAATTGGTTGCAAACATTAACCTCCTCACTTCCTTGGATTTGTGTTCTTACAACCTCAAATTTCTATGTCATGTTTTAGCTTTCACAGCTGATGAAGCTGTATAAAAAAACACAGGCTGTGATAAATAGCAAAGTAATTGGTTTTACACATTTAAAAATATACATCAAAATATAAAATTGATCAACACATGTTTCGATAGCAATCAGAATCAACATCAGTGCAGTATTGGAAATCAAGTTTCAAAAGAACAAAAATATAAATACACACCACTAATGACTGACCAGATAGACATAATAAAGATTTAATAAACTTTACCTTAACTCCAAACCTGGAAAGAGATGGAAGTTAAACTCACAGTTAGGTGAGGAAGGCTAGAATCAAATAAGCAACTAAGAGTCCAAAGATACACTTTATGGAACCACACAGATCTTCTGTAGAGATGGTAATATCTGTCAACGGGCCATTATAACCCACACATCACAGAGCTAGGTATTCATAGTCACCAAGAAAAAAGAAGCACTAACACAGAACTTTGTCAGAAAGCTTGGATTCAACCAAGAGGCATGTGGGGAAAAAATGCTGCTGTCAGATGAGTCGTATGCAAAAGCAACACAATGTCTGGTGCAATCCTAGTCTTCCAGAAAAAGGACAGAATGTAGGTTTTCCTTCCAGCTGAGCAATAACCCTCAACAGATTGCTAAAACAACACCAGCGGAGGCTTAGGGGGTGAGCTTTTTGGGATGTGGAGGAACGCCAAGACCTCAACCCAAGATTTTAGAGCGTAGATGTGCCAACCCTGTCGAAATGTACCCTGAGAGACTCGATGCTTGATTGCTGCTGGAAGTCTTAAGCTCATATTCTGCAAGTGTGTGCTCAGAAAGAATGCATTTATCATAAAAACAGGTTAAGCTGCTGCTGCTGTGATGACATCATAGGCTAACTAAATTGATCTTAGTTGCATTAAAACTAAATGGATATAGCTGCTTGAAAGGGTTTTGTTCTGCCTAAACATCAATCATAAGCTTGAAGCGGGGAGCAGCTGGAGTTATGTTGTTAAATAATGATTCAGAAACCTTAGGTTACATGGGCTGAAGTTTCTTTGACTCATTATAGACTCATACATCCATCTGCACATTCCACGCTCATCAGTTACTCGAGTGGAGTTGTGACTTAAAGCAGATATCTGCATTAGCATAAGTCCTCTGCATGATCTCCTGCAGTCTCCACCTCTATTACCACAGCAAGATTTGATTTAAGAGTGTGCTCTGTGCTCTGTGCTCAGTGTCAGCTCCGATCCCAACAAGATAAGAAACTTTTCCAGAGTTTTCAGACAGCTAAAGCTCACATTAAGAAGAAGAGGTCTGCAGGCACGGCAATAATGTGATTCATTTTATTCATTCCAGGAGAGATTCCCGACCTGTTCCCAGACGATGAGGTTGAGAACATCATTGGCAGCATGAGGCCAGAGGTCCGTAGCTTGGGATTGATGGATACGAGAGAAAACTGCTGGAAGTTCTTCATCGACCGCGTTCGCAGGCAGCTCAAGGTGAAGCAGACAGATAGGACAAAGGCTCGGTTGTTTTGTTTTTTTTATTTTTTATTTTCCCCACTACTGTGAATTTCTAAAGTAATCATCCAGAAACAACCGTTCTCAGTGGCTCCCTTCCAGGGGAGAGAGTTACGCATTAATCTTCTTCGCTGAGCTTCGCCTATGTTTGATCTCCATCCTTTCCTAATATCGCAAAAGCTTGCCACCTCACACTCTAATTTACCATTCCTAAATAAAAAAAGAAAAAAAGAACCTCTCAAACTTAGATAAACATCTGGCTTTATGAAGGAGCTTCTCCCCAGACAATTTTCTTCCCTGACATTTTCAGATGAACTTGAATACATTGGGAGGCGGCGGACGTCATTATAAATCACCAGCATGAGCAGAAAAGCTGCCGTTTAGCTGCAGATAATTTCACCGACGTGTAGTCGCTTTGTTCCCCCTGGGGAGGGAGAGCTTCCAGAGGGCTGCTTATCCTGTCATTATTATAGCATACCCCAGCACATCCCCCACCCCCAGCACCAACCTCTCTAGATTGGGGAGTGAATAAATAAAGAAGGCATTCCCATGGGCAATCTTCTAAAGAGTGGATTTCTGACTGTTTAGTTATTTCTGTTTAAACTGCTTGTCTGGGTGGAAAGGGCACTTTCCCAGAAATGTTGGCAAGCTTCAATCATTGCATGAAATGTGCTGAGGGTGTGTTTCAGCATGTCGCGCGGGGTGTTGAGCATAAATTGCCAAACTAGGACACAATTTAACATGCTTTGGGAAGTTTTTTGATGAGTTGCTCCCAGTGTATGGGGATGGGTTTGAGGGGTCAACAAGGGAAATGGGGTAGCAGGATCCTCGGTACTAATTGGCGGTCAATCCCTTCGCCACACACTCGGTGACAAATATGCCCAGAAGAAATGATTCACATCTTATTTGGACCTAATTTGGTACACATGCAGACCAGCAATGGTTATGTAAATGATTCAATTGTGTGTGGGTGCTCTCACATACCTACTGATTCCTACATAGGGCGACTGTGCCATCTGCACACTCCACATGCTGACAAATTTCACAATATGACCTGTCTTGCAAACCAACAAAATGGATCCCTATCAACCATTGCTGTGTTGGTAACGTTGTCTAACTCCTCAAGGGGACTTCTTCTGTGTCTACTAACCTTCACTTAGGCGTTTCACTAACTTTCAGACAATCTGTGTATTGGCTCGTAACACCGTCCCTCTACTTGTGATGCCACCTTTCAGTCTCTCAGAAGTAGTGTTCATTGTTGTTTTTCTATATTAAATATTTTATATGTAATGTAGTAAAGCAGGCTCTGTGATGACCTGTTCAAGGTGCATCGCACATTTCGTCTAACTACTCTGAAAATGGGCATTAGACCCATCGTAACGCTGCAAGGATAAGCGGGTATCGATGATAGATGGATGGCAATAAAATGGGAAATATGCCCATTAGGGATGCAAGTTATCAATTAATGGGTTAATCTAAAGTTGATTAACCTTATCGATCGACTAGTGATTAAGTGATAAATGGATATTTTCTTAAAAACCTGAATTTTCTCTTGTATGAAAAGAGCTGACCATCTTTTTATTTACATTCCATAACAAAGAGGGGTACATTTTTCATATTCTTCTATTAAAGAAATTAATAAAATCCTTACATTTAAACTTTTTTGTGTCAGTTCTGTTAAAGACTGACTGACTAAACACATTTTCTCACAATATTAAAGTTGGACATATTTATAAAATATATTAAAACAAGAGCCACTCTTAAGTTGCTGAACAGAAAAAGAAGATGAAACTTAAGTGTGAGAGTTTATATTTCAAAACAGTAGACCGTTTCTCTTTCCCATTCTTGTATGGTCCTGCCATCTTTTTTTCTGCGTCAACTGGCTCCACTTAAAGATGACCAGCGACTCCCTCTTCTGGATGGCGGCTGAACTACAACACTGAAAGAAGGTTTAAACGGATGTTATTAATCGATTGGAATACATTTTAATCTAATAAACCTTTAATTGACAATAAGTAGTAAGTTGATTAAATGTCTATTAACAAACACTGAAAAACGTACACAGTTTTATAACATTATACAACAAATATGATTTCTTTTCTCTGTGGTTTGTGGAATAGTGTACAAATTGATTACATATTTGAAAGTACACAATATGATGTAAAATAAGTGTAATAATCAAAACTGCATAATATTAAGACCAAAATCTGTGTAGCAGACAGTCCTGTATTTCTGTTGCTAAGGTCGTCGAACTGTTTCCCCGATTGCAGCAGTTTAAAAGGTTCATGGTGAGAGTGTGATGAACTTCTGCTGAAAGAGAGAACAAATATTTTTCCTTGGGCCTTTGAATCTCACCTCCTGATTAATAATGTAGTCTAAAATTAAACTTCACCCTGATCCCACAGATACTTTTATAAATGGGTTCACTGAATATTCCATGAGGGTTGATTAAACTTTTCACCAGGCACCTCCACTTTTTCTTCTTCCTTTCCAGCCATAAGAAGATAATACAAAGACTACAGATGAACTCTTGTTTAAGATGTTATAGAAAAGCCTTGAATTAAACTCCACATTCACTGCTTTTTTTTTCTCTCCTCTTCCTCTGAGCTGAGTGATTACCATCAGCAGTGTCTCTGGGTGTGCCTTCTGCTTGTTTGTTTCTTCAGTTTGAATTTGTCGAGCATCTGGCTGAGTGTCTCAACAAGCCAGCTGTTAGTCTCCAGCAGTGAAAATCAGTCTGACATATCCCACAGCTCTGCACACCCCTTTAATCCACATACTTGATGGAAGCTTTATTTGCCTAATGATGGAGAAGCAGATAATTAATTCACAGTTCTCCATCACCCCTCTTGACCGTGAAGGCGTTATTAGTCTGAGCGCGCCTTTCTTCTGTAAGTCTTCTGTGAATATACATGTATCCCACCTAAATAACTCAGTGACTGTAATCTATTTGTGTGTCGGAGTTCAACCTGTGATGTCTGCTGCCGTCACTTCCAGGTGGCCCTGTGCTTCTCTCCGGTCGGCAGTAAACTGAGGGATCGGAGCAGGAAGTTCCCGGCCGTGGTCAACTGCACGGCGATCGACTGGTTTCATGAGTGGCCACGGGAGGCGCTGGAGTCGGTCAGCTTCAGGTTCCTGCAGGAGGTGGAGAACATCGAAGTGAGAGAAACTCCTGGTTAAATATAAGCAGTACACACAGGAAGGAAGTCGCCCACAAAAAAAAAAAAAAAAAAAAAAAGTTCCCCCTCTGAAAATGTAATTTAGAGTGCCAGCCACCGTGACGCAACAAATGCGATGTTATTTTCAAATGCAGACCGAAGGCCACAAAATTAAATTCCACGCCTCAGCCTGAGGAACTGCAGGCCCTCGCTGCAATCTGCACGGTCCCCCCCCTGCTTCCAGTGTGAAATAACCGCTGACTTTTAAATCACGCAGCCCCAGGTGAAGGAATCGGTGAGCAGGTTCATGGCTTACGTCCACACCAGCGTCAATCAAACATCCAAGGAGTACCTGGCTAATGAGCGGCGCTACAACTACACCACGCCTAAGTCTTTCCTGGAGCAGATCAAGCTGTATCGCAGTCTGCTGGGCCAGAAGAGCAAAGATCTCACCGCCAAGATGGAGAGGCTGGAAAACGGCCTGCAGAAGCTCAGCAGCACATCTGCTCAGGTATTTGCATCTTTAATGGAACCTCTGTTGAGAAATTCATCCCTGCAGCTAGACATTTAATTACTTAGAACATTTTAATTGATACACGTGCAGACAAGTGATCGGTGGAGAAATGCTATACCTGGAAGGGGCTGGCATGCCTACAGTGTAGCATTAGAAGTGGTAAGAAGTGACAGTCAGTCTTCTTAGAGTCAGTCAGAATAATGACTGAAGGTCCTCACATCTTTAATACAGACTTTAACCAGCAGGAGGCAGAACAAGATGCTGTGGTATTAGAAGAGCTTGAAATGTCTCATCAAAGTTAGACGTGTTTCAATTAATTTGTATTGTCCTGACTTTTTTTGGTGATACAAGTGGAAGCCCATGCTTCTCATTAAGTGATACAAAGTGCCATTGCTAATATTTAGTCTGTATTAATGCTAATTATGGAGCATTCCTAAGTAGCATAATTAGTTTCTGACGATGTTTCTGTGTTCCAGTTGAAAGTCAGAGGGATATGGTAATGGATTTGTTCAACCAGCCTAACTAATTAGCAATTCAAGCATTTAACACAAACACAAACATTTTTGGTTTATTTTTCAAAATTACCTTTAACATGTTTTTTTTTTCTTAATCAATGTTAAAACCATTCAAGGAAATAATTTTTGTTTTCATGACACACCAAAGCAAGTTGAAAATCTCTGTTGCAATGTTGTTTTAAAATACCCACTGCATTGCTGCAACCTCCACACTCTCACCAAACGCTCCACCCCCAATCCATCCTACAACCCTGGTGTCAGGAATAAAGAGGATTAAGAGTGCACTTTTCATTCATCAGTGTGGGATACAGTGATGCCTGAATGCATTGCAGAGCTGAAGGCAATAGAAACACTTTCCGATTTGTGCCGCATAACTACAACGGCTCTAAAATCCTTTTGTAGGGGAACTGATGTCACACATATTAAGATAACATTTCTTAAGAAACATCTAAAAACAATTTGAACAATACAAATAAATACAGGACCACACAATAGTTACTTATTCATTTAATTTTTTAATCGTACAGAGATGTGAAATATTCTACAAGTTTGTGACAACAACCTTGTCCCTAAATTATAATTTGGAATTAAAACGAGCTACAAGATGTACGTGAGTGCTCTAAAAGGCACTCATACACAAGACGGGAGTATGACAACCATATAGAAGCTTTAATAATGATTAAACCTCAAACAGAATTGCAGCTGTCAAAAATCATTCATATTCCTGGTTACGCTGTTTCTTCTGAGTAAACTGGTAAAATATTGTCTATCACTTGCCAGTAAAACTTGTTATGGCTGTTTTGTTGCAGGAAGATCATTAAAAGTTGTCTGGTATGTTTTCCAGAAGAAGGCACTAATGAACCTCCATACTATTACAGATGCTGGCATTTGAAGAAGAATTACACCTATCCAACTTAACAATTAGTCACATAATGTATTTATTTCATCTCTTGACTGTATAGTTGCTTTTATTCACTCACATGTCAATAACTAAACAGCTACATTTTGAGGACTAATCCCACCATGTCATCAGTTAAATTGATAGTGGAATCATAAAGACCCTTTAACTTGTATTTTCTACTACATTTCCCATATAAATGCCCAATTAATCTTGTTTATTTTTTAAACCCAATACAATCAACCAGTAAAACCTTCAAATAAATCCCAAAACTAAATTATTAAAAAGACAAATAATACCTTACAAAAGCATTTGGACCTCCTGGTATTTTACACATTTGTTCTTGTTAGAACCCAAATTTAATGTTGTTATTTTGGGATTTTGGTTTGTGATAAACAAAAACAAATTGTGAAGTGACTGAAAGATAACATATGGTTTGCTTTCAAATAAAAATCTGAAAAGTGTGTTGTGCTGCCCTGACAAAGCCGTCCACATCTGGAGACGTGCAGTGTTAGGTTTGTCTCCCACCCGAGCTGTGGGTCGCTGCCACTCCTCCAGAGTTACCAGAGCCTTTTATGTGCCTTGTGAAGATGACTCAGTTGATTAAATTTCATTTTGGGGTTTAAGTGAAAAGAGAGCTGGATGGAAATACTTGTCACACCTTTCAGATTTATATTTGCAAAACAAATCAAGAACTACGTATGATCTTTAACAGCTATCATGTGATATTTAGGGTCACGTCAAAGCTTGAGAAAATTAATTTAGATGTGTGGTCACAATTTGACTAAATATATATATAAAAAACAATCAAGGGGTGTAAATACTTAACGAAGGCATAACATTTTCCATCTTACATTTGCGTATGACTTGACGGCACATAGATTTGCAAAGCTGTTTGCCATGAAGAGAGCAAGATTAGTTGTATGAAATTATGATTTGCATAAGGTAATGTTTCCATCTTTAATATCCACACCTGGATCCATTTGTTCTAATGTTTACCATCTCTGCTGTTTGCCAGAAGAGGACTATATGAATAATGGAATGCAAAGTCTGAGTGTGAAGCAGTCCTAATTATAGTGGGCCCGCTATCCTCTGTGAGTTAATGCAGAACCAACTACACAAACACAGTTTCACTTTGGCATAACATGCATCTCTGCTGCTTTGCATAAACAGGCCCACACATTCCCACCCGCACAAAATCACACATGCATAAACACCCATTGCGCATAAGTGACGTCGGTGCTGAAAACCAGAGTGTCCTGTTTTCTGTTTCCCCCCATCTCCCATTTACTGTGGAACTCAGCTACCACATATACATTATATATATAGGGATTATTATGCTAACTGGGGAGCTATTTTAATTAGAGAGCGCACCCTTTACAGCAGCAGGCCACCATTAATGCAGCCCGTGTCTGTTAGTGCATCCACACCAATGCCTGGCCTATTTGAAGTATTGTTGTTTAACATTCTGCACAAGAGGATCCGTTGATCACCAGGGGCTGCCTTGGTCATGGTAAACAAAGACCAAGAGGGTTAAAGCAAGCCCTCTATATGTGTGTGTGTGTGTAGGGCACTGTGAACGATCCTGTAGCTGTTTATGAGTCATGAGCTCCCTTGGGAAAACATTAGTTTATTTATTTTTTCCTCCTCTTTGTGCAGATACTGTCCTGCCCTCGGCTGCTTTAATTTTGATTTATGTTTGGATTTGGTAGTCTTACCACAAACGGCTATAAAAGATGGAGTGTTATAAGTCATCAAAGTGAGTTGCAAGAAATTTAATAAGGAAGAAAAGGTATTACCAGGATTGTTAACCCTTCGCAAGGACTTCAGATTGTATTAAATCCCATTCAGATTAAGAGCTCATCATTTCACACACCCTAATATAAACCACCTCATGTTAATCTGTATAGCCTATGAAACGGTGTTAAATGTTGAAAGGTAAAAATAATGCTCTATTCTACGCTACATCAGGCAACTTTTTTGTTCAACCTTTCTAACCACATATGCTAGCAATTAATATGGCTACATTTACAAAACTGCTCGCATTCATATACTCACCAGCCACTTTATTATGCCTGTTTAGTTGCTTGCTAACAGAAACAACAGAAACAACAAATCCATCAATCCCTTTGCGGCTTCCTATTGCTTAAAAAAAAGCCTTGATGAAGTTCAAAGGGAGCATCGGAAAAGTGAAGAAAGGGAATTTAGTGACTGTTACGTGACACTGTTGATCCCAGACAAACAGGCTTTAGAATTTCATGAAATGAAATCAGCTGAAATTTTCATGCAAAATCATGTCAAGTCAAATATATACTTTGGGAACAGAAATGCCTTGTCGATGTGGAAGTTAGAAGAGATTGGGTAGACTGGTGCAAAATAATAAAAGAACAAATACTAATTTCAACCAAGGTATGTAAACTCTCAGGTTGAACCTTGAATGAACCTTGAAGATTGGCTTTTGTCTGTCTACAATTTACGAAAGTCTCACCAAAGTTGGACAGTAACAGCTTGCAACAACATTGAGCGTTCAAGTGGATCTTAAATCCAACTGTGACATTCAGACTGCAGGGTCAGTTTGGTTTAATCAACAAGGAAACATGAATCATTAGTGGTTTTGGTGGTGGTTTAATGGTATGTAGGATATATTTTTGGCACACTTCTGACTTCCAAAACCAAGTCTACCTGAGTGACGTTCCTGACCTTCTACATTACTTTTATGACACTTTGTTCACATCACACTCCATCCTGTCATTGCTTGGTAGGGTTTCCCATGGCACATTTACCTGGGTCAGAGGTCACATACACACCAATTTAAAGACCTCAAAGGCACACCACCACCAAATGTTCTGCATGTGTGCAAACAGAGCTGTATCTGTTTGGTACAAATTGAATATTGGTCACTGAAAGCAGTTTAATTAAATCTTTCTAAGTACAAAGTTGGGTCGGGTAACTACGGTTTGTGGCTGTTTCCAGCACTTGCATCAATTTATGAGAGCAGAACTCTTAATACTTCAGCCCAGCAAAGCATTTCAATTTCATTATACCAATTTTCTGAAACATTTTGAGATGGTCCCTCCCAGTTCCATCATGACTATCTACCAGTGAACAAATCAAACTCTATAAAGACATAAAAGAAGTGAGCTTAGACTTTCAGAACTTGATTTGCCTGGACAGAAACCTGACCTTAACCTGACTGACAGAACAGAGAACAAAGCTTCTCTAAAGGCTTTGTAGAGCAGAGGCTGTTGGGATAACAATGTTAAACTCTAAAGATTAGGAATTAGATGCGACTCGGGTTCATATGTGTGTAAACAGACTTTTTTTCAACAACTTTTTTTTTTAATAAACCCATATGTATATTTGATCAAACTAATCTGACTCTTATAATGAAAATATAATTTCCGTGAGCTTTGTAAGCTCCCCTGCAGACGTTTGTGTGATATTGTGGTTTCTGTTGTGAAAACAAAGGAAGTAATATCTTTTCTAATGGTATTATTTTTCTCAATATAGAGGGATGTGTAGCACCTCAAACAAAGAGTTGCAGAAACGGCAGTCCTGGTGGGTCTTTACAGACAGTAAAGCTTTACCTTAACGGGTCAGAAATAGGAAGCAGCCAGATGCTTCTTTGTTTCATGAATGAAGCTATAGATACAATGTGAGCCACTCGGTGAAATCTCCAACTCTGCCCATAAGCTATCTCATGCATGGATGAATTCGTACAGTCTGTTGCCGTGGTATCAAATATCTTGCCCTAAGAAACAGTTGTTCCAATTTACATTTACAGCAACAGGGACTGAGTGTGGGTTGTCTCATAAAGACAGTCGGGAGCAGAGAGACTTTTTGTTTTGTTTTGTTTTTGTTTTCCTCTGCTTGGATTTCCATCTGCAGCAGATAAACAGAGAAACGGCTCAGGTGTACTGAATATCACCCATGTCCTCCACCAATTAGTGTGTCCCTGTTTCCCCTATCCACCTCCTTCCTTTCTCCCCCACTACCTATTCATCATGTTGATGGCTCACTTGGTGATGGTCTCATATTCAACCAATTCTTTTTTGCATGGAACTGTAGCGAGCCGAAACGGCTGTCTTCCCCCCGGCCTTATTTCCAGTTGGTTAATTAGCTGAAAGACAAGCTGGAAAAACAGTTTGTTTTTATTTCCCCCGTGCAACGGTTTTGATGGAGTCGGACAGCGATGCCGAGGCCCATTTGTTTGGGAGTTATAGGGAATTTGTAACAGCTTTAATTTCTCTTTATGACCGTCCTTGGTCTCTGTTAGTGAGTGTGTGTATTTGTGTACATGTGTGCCGATAGCAGCTCTTGATCCTGAAGCTTTTTTTTTTTATTTTTTTTTTACTCCCCCTCCCCAGAAATCCATGCCATTCATCTTTTCTGTGGCTTTATCTGCGTGGACAGGGAAAGATTTTCTCTACATAATGGATTAAAGGTCACATGGCACAATGCAGCACGGCACAACGTCTTATCATCAAAAGGTTTAGGGCACTTTGTGGGGCTTATTTGTTAGGCTTTCCCAGTCACAGAGTCATATCCATGGCTTTGAACGACTAAGGAGATGTTTAGATTTCAGTTAAATGGTTGCTGAGCTTTGTCAGCAGTTGTATTCTCCACACGACCCAGTGATGATACAATCACCGACAATAAACCATCAGTCCCTCTAAAGCATGTGAGTCTTTAAATGAGATAACAGAATCATTTGCTACGATGAGTTACAAGAGGATTTCCGAAATAACAAAAATAGATTGTTGCTACGTTTTGTGGATTACAACCCTTATATTTAGTGCTGATATTTTACCTGACAAGGTATTCACTGTGCCTTTTTGACAAAGACACTAATATGAACCCCATGCTCGTTTTTTGTTTTCCCCCATGTCTGTCCTTCATGCATAAGTACGCAATATGTTTTTTTCCCCTTCTGCATCCACAAGCCCTGCTCTCTACTCAGATTTTTCTCACAGCTCTGTAGATTAACTATAGAAGGTAGTTTTCAAACAGTGATTTATTAAAAGAAAAAAAGTGATCAAAACCAACCATGATTTGTATCTCTAAAGCTAAAGGCACAGGCCGTTTCCAATGCGCCATGATGACATTTAAATCTTTTGTGACCAATGCCTCAATTTTCTACAACATTTCAGCCTAAATGGCCAGAGACCTTATCTTCTCTCTGAGCAATGCACCACACCAGAGAGGTACGTTTGTGTGGAATATCCATAAAAAGGAGTGTAGTGTAGAAACTGTTGCTAATATTGGAGCCCTTTTCAAACAGACATTAGAAAAATGTTTTTTCCCAGTGACCCGTAAGGGAAAATAATCACTAATATTATATCAAGGCTACACATGGACAAGCATTTAGCCATACATAGAGAACCAAGTCAACTATTTACAATCCAATTGATCCTCATTATCAAAGAATAACGTCAAATTCTCTATGCTATTAAAAAAAGCTAAAGTCTTTAAGTTTCCGGTACTTGAAGCTACTATCCTGCAGGTTTTAGATGCATCCCTGCTCCAACACACCTGAATCAAATGAATGTCTTGTTACCAGGCCTCCGCCAGATTTCACAGCATCCCGAAGAGGTAATTCAATCATTTGTTTCAGCTGTGTTGGGGCAGGGATCTATCTAAAATATGTAGTTCAGTAGCTCTCGAGGCCTGAAGTTGGTGATCCCTTAAAAAAACTCCAGCAGATTGAATCGAGTCATTGACTTGCAGGCAGTATAGCCTCCTGTAGTTTCCTGATCTAGGAAAGAAACCCAGCTAAACGGATAAACTCTGAGCCAGTTTTCAGGTCTGTAAGATGAAAAGGAAGCGCATACAGTTAGTAAAAACTCAAAGGATTGCCCACACCTTGAGCCATTAGTCTTGTTTCTCACTCTCTGACCTCCTGAGTCTCCTCCTCTGATAGGTGGATGACCTCAAGGCCAAGCTGGCTGCCCAGGAAGTGGAACTCAAGCAGAAGAATGAAGACACTGACAAGCTGATTCAAGTAAGAGCAAGTTGAATGCCATTTAAAAATCATTCAGTGGTGATTTCTTACTTTGCTAGCCAGCAGGACATGTAGATTTAGATCTGTTTTTACCAAGCTCATTATTTCTTACATAAAAGTTGCAGTTTTGACCTGCCTTTCTGTTATATTATACCAAACTGACTATATTTACCAAATCTGGCTAATTCCTGCCTGCAGGAGGTTGGAATAGAAACAGAGAAGGTCACAAAAGAGAAGGCTGTGGCTGATGAGGAAGAACAAAAGGTGGCGGCCATTGCTGTAGTGGTCAGCAGTAAGCAGAGAGACTGTGGGGAGGACTTGGCCAAGGCTGAGCCAGCTCTGCAAGCAGCTCAGGACGCCCTCAACACCCTCAACAAAGTCAGTTCCTCTCTTATCTCACTCTCCGCCATGTTTGGTTTGTCCCATCACTCTTTATCTGTATCTTAATTTTTCGTTTCATTTAAAAAAAGATGATGATGTTCTTTGATCTTTTTTGTGGACTTGACTAGTGAGAAACGATTATTTAATCACAGGGTTTAGACGGGCCTTCACTGGAGTAATGTTGTCTTTATGTTTCGTCGACATTTTACTTTATCCTCGCATCCCATGCAGGTTTAAGAGCTGGCTGGGGGATTTTCGAAAACACCCTCTGTGTTTAAAAGGTGCTCTCTGTTCAAACAAGCAGAACAGACAGTTCAATCACTGCTCAGAGCTCTCTCCAGATTCCTTAATTAGAATTCTCTGTTGTCGTCTCAAAGTCAGCACAGGTTCTTCTTCCTTTACTCTAATCCCCTCCTTTTTTCACCCCCACTTTTTTCTTTTTTACCCCCCCTCCGCTCAGAAGACCAGAGAGATTGCGCAGTTGCTCAAACTCAATTAAATCACACACGCCTTCTTCTTAACTTTTAAAAATCCCCTCCTCGTTTTCCTCTTCAGAACAACCTGACCGAGCTGAAGTCGTTCGGTTCTCCCGTGGCAGCGGTGACCAACGTCACGGCGGCGGTCATGGTCCTGATGGCACCCGGAGGCAAAGTCCCGAAGGATCGCAGCTGGAAGGCAGCCAAGGTGATGATGGCCAAGGTGGACTCCTTCCTGGACTCTCTGATAAACTTCAACAAGGAAAACATCCCAGAGGCCTGCCTGAAAGCCATCCGGCCTTACCTGCAGGTGAGCCTTCCTGGTGGCTGGTGGGTCGCCAGGCACTCTGCTCCAACTGCTGCTAATAAATCCTAATTTTAGCAGGCCGTGATTATAATGACAGAGGCACATTATGGCTGTCAAGCATTAAAATGACAGCCAGAGAAAATCAAGGAGTAAATTAAGTGTTGCAAATTTAACAGCTGCCCTGATTATGAGGTTCAATGAAGCAGACACGAGGCATGGCGGTGCAGCAGATAACACACACTTCTGTTTCTTCACAACGCTTATATAAAAACATTCATCTTTTGCACTTGGCGATGTTACCAAAACATAGCCGTGTGGAAAACTTTGGACATCCTATAACTGGGCTTTACATGCAAAAAAACCCTCTAAAACACCTCAAGGCTGAAAGTGAGGAGTTGGGCAAATGCTCTTCAGTCCAATGTTGGAAACATCTACAGCTACGAGAAACGTCTTGCTAATGCTATTTAAACCAAAAAGAGTCAGACCAAGGATTACATGGCATGGCGCCCCAACCTTTTAATATCTTCTGTTCAATAAGTTTAATTATTGTTCATTAGATTTTTTTTTCTTATCTTAAAAAAATAATCAGTTGAGCTGAATATTAACATTGTGTCCTAATTTTTTCTCATTTTATTTTTACTTAAGTTTCCATTGTGACTACCTTCAGCTAATGTTAACCTATTCAAGCAAATTTTACTGGCAGATATCTGTAGGATTATTGAATATTTTATACGCCGCATTTGCTCGACATCTGAAGCCCCTTTGGGACGCCCTTTCAATTAATCTGACAGCAGCAAAATGTGGCGAATAAAGTCTTAATGAGCACCCCAGTCAGTCTTCCTCCAAAGTCCCAGCTGAATTCTTACCAAGTCGGGTCTTGTAACATTTAAATGTCACTTTTTACCTCGTCACATATCTGCCCTGCCTCTATTCACTCACAGTAATAGATTAGTTGCAGCATTCCAGGGTGGCTCACATGTTTTGTTTTTGCTCTTTACGTTGAGCTTAAAAATATTCCGAGCATCAATTTGTTGTGGCACAAATAGACACTGCCAGTCAATCCGCCAGCCTCACATTGTTTGTGTGTTTGGCCAAATTGTAATTGCGTGACGTTTTATCATTTTGCCAATGTTGCAGTAATGAAAAAAATAGATCAAAATATCCACCAAGTAAAACACAAGACAATGAGTCGACAAAATAAAATGCTAGATGTGCAATGTTTTTTCTTATTTAAAGTTAATTATCTAGCTTAAATTTACAAAGTTATGAGATAAGGAAATAATACACTATATATATTTTATGTGTTTTTAGTTGTTACACTTTGTCTTGGCATTTTGATTTCTCCAGTTATCTAACTCTGTGCTGTCCAGTAATCCTCCTTTTGCTAACTAACACCTTTTCTATCATCTTTAAAAGGCAAAAATATTTTAATGGTGATCTGACCATCCAGCTTTGATCTGAGTACTTGTGTTCATCATAAATTTATGAAAGAACCTCTATGGATATGTTCACCTTTTTGTGTGTGTTAGAGATTCGTTCGTTTTGCAGTTGGCAAATTACAAAAATGACCTTCACAGCACAGCAGGGGGAGCAAGTTATTGGACTGTAAATAAATTTCATAAGGGGACTTCTAATGCTCAAGAGAAAACTAAGATTCCACAAATAAAGTTTTTTTTTTTATTCAAATACATCTTTATACATATAACTTTATGTATAAAGTTACACATAACTTTTCATTAATTAATTTCGCAGCCAGGGGTTAGTATGCATGTCATAAGGTTGTAATGTTGGGTCCCTTCTTATCCAAATAGCTAAGTGTCCATGGACAAGACATTTAGCCTCACGTTCCCGCTTATGTCCTCACCATAAGGATATTTCACTAAACTGTTGCATGTAATGGATGCAAATAAATCCCTTCTTTAAGCTGCTTCTGCTTGTTTACACATCACCAATGGATCCCGCCATGTTCTACACAGATTAAGACACCTTTCCTGAACAGCACCGAATGTTCAGCTGGGTAAACATAAAGCACTTTGCATAAAATGCATATCATAGATCTCCTATTCTGTTTGAGGTGGGTTTTTTAATGCATTAATGAATATACCAGCATTATTTTTTTTATTTATAACCCCCCAACACCAGAGGCATCTGGCTGAAATCCAACGGTGTTCTGTATTAATATACTTCACCAAAGTCTATTAAAGGTGAGAATTAACAAACTATCAGATGACACAAGGCAAAGTGCTGAGTTGTGTTTTAGCCTCAAGACCTGCGACCGATTGTCTCATTAGCCTTCTGTCAACCCTACATCATACCACTCGGCCTAGAGTGGCTTTACTTTTACATGAGTCACTACCTATCTTGGTGGCTCGGAGCTGTAATCACAGTGGGTTGACTTCAACCCCACCTTGCTGCCTCGGGCCTTTTAGATATTGGCCTGAAGGCATCAAGTCCCAGCTTGAAGTGTGAAAGAAACATTATCCCAATTGTAGAAAAAAAACAGCTTCTTTGTGGTTATGGTTTAAAATCCATGTAACATTATGGATTTAAAATAAACTGCATCATCCTGGGCAAAATGGAGAAAAGGAATCCTGGTCATGAAAATAAAAAGATCTTTTTTTTTTAGCAAAACATCTTTAATTGATTGTATCTCAGTGATTACACTTTATAACTCATATAAAGTCACTCCAGACTTTAAGCAACAGTGCTGCACATTATAATATATATATAATATATATTTTATATATATTTTATAATATATATTTTTTTCTGGTTCAGGTTTGGAGGAGAGCATTGGTCCACCTGTTCCTCTACTAACAAATTGTAATTCTTACACCAGTTACCCCCATGACATGGCGCCATGTTTTACCTCGTACCACTCGACTGTAAGCCTGTCAATTTTACTGGATGATAAATTATCCCAATAATTATTGTGAAGATTATTAAGATTAATTATTGTTTTTGTGAGACCATTTTCAAGTAATGGCATAACAATAGAAGTTTGGTTTCTCAACAATCAATAAACATTCATTTTGTACTTAACACTGGAGCTGGAAGATATTTTAGATATCCAAATCAAATTAAAACATGACAACCAATAACAATAAATTAAGCTGGGGAAAAAAATATTAATCAGAAAGAAAATTATCAAGCTCATTTGACTTTTTCATGTGATTAATTGCTTATTTCGACTTGATTACAATAAAAGTTAAAGTCCAAGTTTGAGTTATTCTATGTACTTAATATTTCCATTGAGTTTAACTGATTTTATTAATGCATGTCAATATAAGTTCTTTAAGGAGTTATTTTTACCGTAAGTGACGGGGTTTAAGTACCACCAGCAAACTAATGAATAAGTCCTGTTGGACAAAGTTAACACTTTGATTTGTCTCTATTGCTCTATAGGAAACAACGGGAGGAGAATATTTTCCCCAGAAACCTACTTTGGTTCCTGCAAATGATTCTTATGTAACAAATGACATGTTTACCAATCCTGACCAAGGTGGAGCGTCGTTTCAAACCATTCTTCGTCCGTTTCGGTTCCCTCCAGGATCCAGAGTTTCAGCCAGACCTGGTGGCCTCCAAGTCTTACGCAGCCGCTGGTTTGTGTTCCTGGGTTCTAAACATTGTCAAGTTCTACGAGGTTTATTGTGAGGTGGAGCCCAAACGCCAAGCTCTACGCAAGGCCAACGCTGAACTGGCTGCTGCGCAGGAGAAGCTAACGGCCATCAAGAGGAAGATCAACGTAAGTTGGATTAATGTCGGGAGTAATAAAGTTGATTTTCACGGCGGTACGTTGTGATTGAATTTCTATGGAGTTTAGAGAAACATGTTTTTCTTTATCCCTTTTTTCAGTTGTTTCTGTCCTCTGTGTCTTAAGTTCGACCTCCTTCTCTTTCATTGTCTTTTCTTCATTTATTTATTAGACTTTCTCTTCTTCCTTCCATTTCCTTTCTTTATTGAATCTTTCCCTTCATGTATCCTTACTTCTGACTCGGCGTCCTTACCTATCTCCTTACATTTTTTTTTCTTCAACCAATTATTCCTGATTACTTCAATCCCTTCCTATTCTTCATTTCTTAAATTCTGGCTTTCCTCCTTTGTTTTTCTTTTTCATTCCTGTGTCCTTCTTCCATGTTTGTCAAGTCTTGGATTCTTGCTGGTTCTATTTCTAAAGTCTGGCTTGTATAGAAATGTCTACTATAAATGTTTGGCGTCTTTAGAACTTAAAAATGGAAAAATAAACTACCAACTCTTTTAATTTGATTCTGAAAAAGTCAAAAGTCTGTTTCAGAACACTGACTTAAAACAGACCTTTTTTTTTTAAAGAAAGTTTTGGTGTTAATGTTGCAAATCGTTGCTGTGATCCTTGAAGGTATACTTTTATTTGTGTTTTCCGTATCATCACTCCTACGAGTCAATATCCAGTGACAGTCGTTAAAAAAAAAATCTCTCAACTTTAGTTTTGGGCTGACTGAGAGTTGAATAATGACTTGTGAAAGGTAGACAACGCTGCCTGATTTGCGAGACATCAGCGAGGATCAACAACTCCATCAAACCCCGAAGATACGCAGTATATTAAGAATCTGATGGCGCACAGATAAAATGGAAACAACCACAGGCTGTGTGAGCGGCGGCAGAAAGTCAGGATATGAATTATTTTATCAGCCTTTGAGTGACAGTTGACACACAAGCTCTTCCAGTAATTATACACCGCCAGCTTTCCATCAATACAAAGCTGGTGTAAGTGCTTTAAAAGGCTTTTGCTGTTCATTAATCTAAAACCAAATCCATCACTCCCCCCCTCGCCGTAGAAAAGGCAGCTGTAAATAATTGTTGCTCAGTGGTATTTGACATTCAGCTCATCAGAGGTCCGGAGAGTCTCTCAGCGGAAAGTGACGCCTGTGACTCTTCGGCAGATGTGGCTGCTTACATCAGAACCCGCGGAGTGCGGCGCGTTGGCTGTTAATAAGATCCAGCATGACTTCTTGCTGTCATTTTTCAGCCTTCAGTCAGATCGCCTGAGCAGAGAGTGGCTTTCGGAGCCAAGGGGAATTAGCAACCCTCAAGCTAATCTACTGAACCTGTGTGCTTCTCCGCCGATTAATCCTGTTTGTCCTTGTTATAATTGCTTCCATATGCCAATAAATCCAACAAAAGAGGAAAAGAGGAAAGTTTTATCCAACTTGTCTCCTCCCTCCCCACATCCAAAGCTACTTTTATAAGCCCTTATGTTTTACTCGACTTCATCAACAAATTAATAAGTGCCTAATATGTTTTCTTCTCTCTCCTATTCTTTGTGTGTGTGTGTGCGTGTGTGTGCGTGCGTGTGTGTGTGTGTTTGTTTGTTTGTTTTTTTTAAGCACCTTAATGAGAACCTAGCCAAGCTCACGGCAAAGTTTGAGAAAGCCACTGCGGACAAAGTGAAGTGCCAACAGGAAGCAGAATCAACGGCTCGCACCATTTCACTGGCCAACCGCCTGGTGAGGAGGACGGATGCAGGATAACGTAGAGCACAGGCTAACAATGAACACACCAAAAACACAGGCTAACAACGAACACACCAAAAACACAGGCTAACAACGAACACACCAAAAACACA
>NW_015112833.1:269704-282241 GCF_001443285.1 Poecilia latipinna
TTTTTTTTACAAATAAAACTCTGAAAGCGTCATACATTTGAACGCATCCCTTGAGTTCTTCTCTGCACCACCAACTTTTCCGATTTTCTTCTGGGACATTTCTCTACCACCTTCACGTATCTAGAGACTAAAATATTTACGGCTTTTCTTTCTCTCACCTTTTTTTCATTTGTCAAAAGAAGCTCCCACTGTGGATGGGCAGCATGTGTGAACACATATTTCAAGTCTTGTCGCAGGCTTTCAGTTGGACGTAGATCTGGACTCCGAGGCGTTGTTTTGCTGGGAGGAAAACCTCTAGTCCTCTTTCGAGTATTTTTCGGATTTCAACTTGCTTCCGTCTCGGGTTTCCCTGTATTTAGCTCCTGTCCTCTCACTGACTTTCCTCCCACTCATGAAAAAAAATATCCTCACATCAAGATATTAACACCATGTTTCCCCAAAGGATGATGTGTCCATGGTGATATCCCCCCCTCTACACATGATGTTTTGTATAAAGACCAGAAACGTCAGTCTCACCCTCACCTGACCAGAGGATTCTCTTACATTTTGTGTGTTTTTAGCAGTGGCTTTCTTTTTGTGCTGTTCCATAAAGATGATATTTATGGAGTAAATGATTTACAGTCTTCATGTCTTTCACCTGATCTGTAAATCTCAAACTCCTCCTGCATAATGACCCCATGCCTCTCACTTCTCTGTAGGTTTAAGGAAATGGCCGTGTCTTTGTGGATTTACAGTTGTTCAAAGCTTGAGCTATTGTTTTATAACCTAACCCACTTTTAAGCTTCCTCACATCTTTACCCCTGACCTGCTTGTTATTTATTCAGTGTTTTTTTTAATACTGAATGAATAACAAGCCTGTCCTGAGGGCTTCTCAGGACGGGTGTTTAGTAGAACTACGTGTCTCAGTAAAATACATCAAAGATTTCTGGTTCTAACGTGATAAAATGTTTCAATGGTTCTTTTAAGGTCTTGTACAGTGTTTCTGCTCTTCCTGCAGGGTCATATTGTTTTTATGAAAATGTTTATTATACAGGGGAATGAATGAAACACTTTATTCTAGTTTTGATCACATTTTCTGTTGTGTCATACTTTGTTTTATGTCTTGTAAATGTTATCATAATGGCTTACTGATGATGAAAAGTGTGCACCTCAGAAAATGTCATTAAAGTAAAAAAAAGTTGTAGTGCATTTATAGAAAGGGAAAAGTGTGGTAGGAAAATGCTCACCAAGCTGGTTCAGTGACCTTGGTGTTTCCTAATCAAATGTGTCTAGACTTTGAACTTGGCATATTCATTATTTGTAAGTCATAATCATTAAAATTACAAGAAAGAAAAACTTGCAACATTTCACTCTTTATCTAATGAATCTATATAATGTTGAAGTTTAACTTTCTGAAATGAGAATCTTGAACATTTCCAATTAAAAACTTTTTGAGCTTTACTTGTAACACTCCTTTTCTAACGCCTATTAAAGTCCCTGATACTTTTATTAACATGCAAATGGACCTCATTCTGTCTATGTAGCATGTAGCAGTTCCATGCACCGGTCCATGCAGTGTCTTTTTGTTCACACTCTCTTTAAAAACAGAACCTAGCATTAGCACAGAGATGTGAGATAGTGACTCATTCAGCTGCTAAGTCCCTCACTTGACTGAAATCCTGCTTACTGTCTTTGCTTTGTTTAAAAATGAAGAACTGGTACATTAATCCAGTGTTCTGTGACTGTAATCTTGTGACACTCTGATTTTTGTTGTTTTTTTGTTTTTAATAGAAGCATACAGTACAACATACAGCAGATCCATGAGATTCATTTGCCTTTTGATTGGAAGCCTGACTGAGGGAGGATCCACCTCAGTAGTCAAGGGCACTTGTCAGACATAAAACCCTCTGTAGAGAAAAGGAAAGAATCAAATAGGAAGAATATTTAGAATGGATGTTGATCAATGAGGATAGTATTTTAAATTTTAATTTAGGTGTAAAATTAAAGTAGAATACTTACTGTGACTGATTAGACTGAGGGCTGCATGGTGGCACATTTATTAACAGCGCTGCCTTGCAGCGAGGGGGTTTGATTCCCCCGCCTTAGTCATTCTGCACAGAGTTTGCATATTTCCCTCCTGCTTGCTTGGGTTCTCTCCAGGTACTTCTGCTTCATCTTACAGTCCAAAAAAAATACTCATTTTTGGACACCCACACAAGGCATCCCAATCATGAAAGAACAACTTACTTTATCCTCTCAAAGCAGAGGAGCAGCGGCTCTGCCGATGACGCAGATTCTCACGAATAATCTCATTTCCATCTCATTTGTTGTTTCTCACCTTCACAAACACAAAATCTTTCTAAGTATTTTTGGTCTAGTTGCTAGTGCAAACTTGAACTTTGACTTTTCATCAAAACACCGAAGTTTATTTTTAAGTCAGCAATTATTAATATTGATTAAAACGTAGTGCATACTACATTTTTATCAATATTAAGGAGTCTTGCCATTATACAAGCTCCTATTTCTTGCTGAAAAGGTTCTTATAACTTCGTTTTGTCGTATATTTGCTCTAGAAACTAGACCAAAAACACTTGGGAAGATTTTGTGTTTTCTGCAGTTCAGTCATGACCCCATATCCCCTCCTCTCCATGAATGAGAGCTATAATTGCCTCCTGACTTTTAGCTTTAGAATCTGTTCCACTGAACACTTGGCAGGTAGTGGAGTCAGAAACACAGGTCTAATCATTCAGACCAGTGACAGCTGAGTGCTTTGCTACAGAACACAATTAGCTTTATAAATGTTAGCCTGGCTTTTCTGGTTCGTCTCAGCTGCTCCAGTGCCTCCTGTCAAAACTAATGGGCTCTGGATGGCTTTAATCAATAAAGATGAATGCTTGATGATCACTTTTGGATATTAAATGGATCTTTATGTATTGCTAATATACTCAAGATCATATTCTTTAGTCACATGGCATTTTACTTACAAGGCTTTTGCGACTAAAGATTTCTCAGATAGCAGTTTTTGACTGATTAATTCGTAACATGTCAGGTATCAGTTTAACTTTCAAGATATAGTGTACAGTTAAATTATCCACTGTCCAGATATGTCGATATGTACATAAGTGATTCTAAATAATAAATGCCGTCAAAATGTCTTTCTAGGATTAGCATTAGTGGAAGGAATGCAGAGCACAGGTTTGCAATTATAAGCGTTTACACTCAGGTATTTCTAAAGCTGTCAGCTGGCGGGACTTTCTCTCTCGTGGCCGACGGTGTGTACGCTGCACACAGGCACACCGTTTCCTTAAATCCCGCCATCACCACCCAGCTACCTGTGCATCCACTGCTGACGACAGCAAAACAAAAAGATGAGTGTTGACAGTGTTAGCACGATAATCTAAATTATTCAGAGAAGGCTTTCAAAAGGCCTGACAGGAGCAACAAAAAGCAGGAGAGGTTGTGCTAATCTGCCAGTCAGTCCTGAATATCAATGCAAATGCACCTTGCGAGCGTACATTGTTTCCGCGACGGGTGCCGAGCTCCCGGTATATGCGTAAAAGCGTCCGGCCTCTCGAGCTTGGCAGAGATAAGACATTAGCGTGAGGCGTATTCATCAGCGGAGGGAAATTGGATCACTCCAGCGGTAAAAAGTGGAGGTGTTGGAACACGAGCCGAGATGTTATAAAGGAGATGAAAATCTAATAAAAAAAGGACTTGGAGGTTGCAAATCATTGTTGTGGTTGGGCGTTCGTGGGTTGGGTGCATCAGCAGCGGCATCCATAGATTAATTTAAGTTTGATTCGACGGAAATCTCTTTAGGGGGAGGAGGCGGGGGGCAGGGGGGGCATGCTGAGGAAGGAGAAGTTGCAGTGGGAGTAAAAAAGGAAATGCATTTTCTGGTCTCGGCTTGTATTCCAGGTGGGAGGTCTCGTGGCTGAAAATGTTCGGTGGGCGGAAGCGATAGAAAACTTTAGAAGACAGGAGAGGACATTGTGTGGGGATGTCCTCCTCATCACCGCCTTCATCTCCTACCTGGGCTACTTCACCAAACGCTACAGGCGACATCTGATGGAGAACTGCTGGAGGCCTTTCCTCAGTCAGCTGAAAGTATGTGGATCACATATACAGATGCTATGCAAAACCTTTATCAAAAGTGCACAGCAGTATCAGCAAATACACTCATTTTCATTGGGAAAGTGTATTGCTATTTCATTAAACGGAGCGAAACTGAAGACGTGGTTCTAGTAAGTGACAGTGTTTTATTTAATTAAACTCACATTTTTAGCATACATGTTAAAACCTGTAACTGGAGCTATTTAGTAAGATTCTACTTTTATTAAAGTAAGTTGAAGAAATGGGCATAAATCAGTTTAACTCCTACAAATAGTGACTGTTAAAATGTGCATTGATCTGCAGCTAAAATGCTCAAGCTGTAATTTATTTTTCTGTAAAACAGGGAAGTCAAAAGTCTAAATGTTTACTGTAGACTAGAAGTTCAATAAATGCTCACAATATTTTACCTACCAAGTGTTTTACGTTAAGACAGATACATAGTATCTGTGCATCCTGAAAAAGTCTTAAATTCATGTACCTAAAATTAAGGTCTTACATATCTTAAATTCTTCTTATAAAGCTTAATGTCACGACTTAAATTTTGACTATTTAATGTCACATATGCAATTTCCTGTCAGGCAGAAGCTTGAATCAAGTCTAGACATCTTCCTTGTATTCTGTGACTTGAGGTAGTTGAGGCTACCGCTAACTAGTTGCTAATAAATCCTTGCTTGCTAGCTATCTAACTTGGTGTTGCATAAAAAATGTATTGCCAGTTGGCTGGATTGTATTTGTTTTAATCGCTGGCTCACTTCTGTAGCCAACTCATACAATGCTAGGTGCATTTCGTCCAAAAAAACCCCCAAAAAAACCTCGGCACTCTGAGGTTTAAGGCTGAGAGCTGAAAGCACAAACAGGATTCCCGAACCATCCCCTCTATTTAGAGTCCTTCTGGTCTTAAATTGCTTTTAAGGTTTTATTAAAAGAGGTGTTAAAATCTTAAATGTGACTTGCTGAAACCTGCAAGACACCTGTGGATAAATTGCTGCTTCTTTCTATGGAATCAGGTTCCCATCCCAGTGACTGCAGACCTGGTACCTCTGACCATGCTCACTGACGACGCCGACATCGCTGCATGGCAGAACGAGGGCCTGCCGGCTGACGGGATGTCGACGGAGAATGCTACCATTTTAACTTCCTGCCAGCGCTGGCCCCTCATGGTGGACCCCCAGCTACAGGGCATCAAATGGATCAAAAACAGATACGGTGATCAGCTGCGGGTGATCCGCTTTGAACAACGAGGGTAAGACGTGTGGGGACGGAGCTTGGCCAGGGATTTTGCAGTTGATGCGGCTCAATTAATTTTTTCAGAGATGTCCTCCTTTTTGTCTTGAAAGGTATCTGGATGCAGTGGAGAGAGCGCTGGCAGCTGGTGATGTGGTTGTGATAGAAAATCTGGGAGAAACGTTGGATCCTGTTCTGGGGCCGTTGCTGGGGAGAGAAACCATCAAGAAGGGCAGGTGAGACTTAAAGACAGGCATCCGACGACTTCACTGATATGTCTCCAAATAGAAATGATTGGTGAGATCGGCTCACTGTGATTCAAAACCAGGTTGATGTTTACTTTGATATCTCTCAAAATGAAACTAATTCAGCTTTTCAACGGATTATTTTAACCTGATGAGTGAGAAATGTCTACTACTTTCATACAAATACAATCTTAAATATCTATGAATTTTTATCTAAATTGTTGAACACTTTAACTGTGTGAGTCTAATAAAGTACACAAGTTTGGTTTCTAAGCAGAAAGTGAATTAATCTTTTCAGTTCAGTTTAACTTTTTGATGCGGTCTATATCCTGAAATCCTCCACAAAAAAACATTTCAGGTATATAAAGGTTGGAGACAAGGAGTGTGAGTACAGCCCCAATTTCCGTCTCATCCTGCACACCAAGCTGGCCAACCCTCATTACCAGCCGGAGCTGCAAGCGCAGTGCACCCTG
The DNA here is from genome assembly GCF_001443285.1 of Poecilia latipinna. Lineage (NCBI taxonomy): Eukaryota > Metazoa > Chordata > Actinopteri > Cyprinodontiformes > Poeciliidae > Poecilia > Poecilia latipinna. Next base: position 275,739 of record NW_015112833.1, read on the forward strand.
ATAAATTTTACAGTGACCAGAGACGGACTGGAGGACCAGCTGCTGGCGGCAGTGGTCAACATGGAGAGACCCGACCTGGAGCAGCTGAAGGTAAGAAGAGGCAGACGAGGAATAATATCTGAATCCGTTGGGCAACAAGGATGTTTTTCCATAAATGTCAAAAGATGTAAATGTGAATGTGAGCAGACCTGAAAGGAGAACATGACCCACTAGTCGGCTTTCATCAAAGGATAAACAACGATTTGCGTTATACTGCTTGAGTTTTACGCCTAACATCTCCTCTGAGCAGGTGTAATTAAAAGAAACAGACAGAGAAGTGCGAGGCCTCCACAAAATGGGCTTAGCACTCCCGCTTGTCATTATCCATCTTTAACACAACGTGTCAGCGAGAAAACGTCTGTCTCGAAACATCACAGGAGGCTGTGAGTCTGGGCTCTTTGATTCAAAGACAATCAGCCAGCGCCTTTGATTAACGCCTGGTGGATGTCTGATAATTATGAGGCTTACTGTAGGGTGCCTACTTAGGGAAACTGCTCAGCCGGATGCATATGTGTGTGTGTGTGTATTAGCGTGGGAGTGCATGCATTGTATTGTGTGCATAAAAAGTTGTGTGTGCTAACATGACTTATACATGAATATGGAGTTAACCAAAAATTAGATCCACTTTAAATGTGCAAAGCGTTCCTATATTAGAAACATATTATGATTATTATTTTTCATGTATTGCATCCACTTTTATAAGAATTTCACAGTTTTAGCTAGTGATGCATGAAAGCATTAAAACTAAAGCAGCAACAGATTTAATATTAGAGCTGCAACAATACATTCACTCAAGACATGCTTCCTTTTTTACTTCTACTCGTGTATCTACAACATAATGTATAGCAACTACTTCCTGATTGTTCATGTCAAATCAACAGGCAGGCGAACATAAATGGGTGTTTCAAAAATACAGTGATGCTAAAACAGAAAGTAAAACTGATTTTTGGGATGAATAAAGCAAAATGGAATAATTATTGAAGGTTCCTTTGAAATAAATTACATCAACTCTATCGGGAGTACGTGGTCTGCACTTAAAGTCTCATCTGTGCCTGGAAACCAACCAACCTAACGAACTATGACAATTCAGCTAAGAAGAGTGCTCATATATCATCACATAAGCTTATTGACAGCTACAGAAAACATCCGGTTCAAGTGAAACTTTCCAACAAATATTTGTGTTGTAGCACTTGAAATAGTTTTAACTATGTGAACTGTAAGGAAAAACAGCTATGTCTTACAGTGGCTAGTGTTTTTACTGACACAGTAAAGGCAGTTTAATCACTTCGTCAATGTCAAGAAGAAGAAAACGACGATCATTTTAACTGTCAGTGTAAAATGATCTGTAAATCTTCTGGATATGTATTTAAGGGGGTGTTTCTGATCAAATCCAAAATGTTTTCTTCATTCAACTCATAAAATTTGCCACTCACATGGCAATGAAATATCTTTACCGGAGTCAGCTGATCAAAGAGAGAGAGAGGAAAAAAAAAAGTAACTCCACATCAAATACATTTCATATCCTGATGCAGCAGGTTGCTCAATTCCACACCATTGATCCCAGTATACATTTTTGGAATGGGAGAAATTTAAAAGCAATGTCTTTTTAAACATGCCGCAGGGCTTGATTTTTTAACAAATCTCTCTTATTACCACGTGTTTCAGTTTGCCAGGGTCGGACAGGAGCTTTAATACGTAGCAGCATCCAAACCCACTTCACAACTTTTTCAAGTGTCTGACGTCTTAACTTAGTGAGTCGGTGGTGTAGCTGTGGTGGGTCGGTTTTTATCCCCTGGTTTTTTATAAAACTGTCCCAGAATGCATCTCAAACTTTGATTCATTGTGACTTTTAAAAGGAACTGCTGACAATGAGGGGGGTAATTATGTTATTCAACTCTGATAATGAGTGTGACAAACTCTGCACACTGTGTACTATAGACCACATTTCTGGGCAACTTTTAAAAAAAAAAGTAATGAGCACCACATAGTTATGATATACACAGTATGTGCCACTGTATGAATGTAAATGGTGGTAATTAAAGGAAAACTCTCTTGATCAAAGCGCCAGTGCCTAACGATGCCTCCATGCCTTCTTATCCGCAATCTGCTCGTTTCATGCGAGTTGTTTGAAAATGGATTGGCCAATGGCGCTACTGTATCACAGCAATTAGTCAACACATTGACACACTTTCTGTGTCCCTGAAATGCGGCCCTTGTTAGTTGAATGGGAAGTCAGAAATCCCCTCCTTACTCGGAACACGTCTGGCTGCCGGCGGTGTCGCGTAGAGATTAGAGTGGAAGAAATTACAGGAACCCTGTTAGCGGGCCGGGCAGATTTACTCGAAGAAAATCCTCTTTTGCATATTGATGTTTTTTTATTTTATTTATTTATTTATTTTTTCTTGAGTAGCCCTCTTTTTCATCTGGACTTCCTGGGCAGTTCTTCGTCCGGACCCGTCGCTGTTGGGTCACCGTCCGTGGTCAAATCCTCATTCTTGATGAAGGGGAGAGACAAAGAGTTAGTGGGGAGAAATGGCAGAATGCCAGAGATATTTTCAGCCTTGTGTCCTCTCAGCAAAATATCCAATGGAGTGAAATGTGATTTAATGACGCTTGTTTAATTAGCATTTCTCTCAGATCAGATGATACAGAAAAAAAAAAAAAAAAAAGATCTGGAACTCGCTTATCATTTTAATTAACGCTGAAACTTTGAGGGGGTGTCGGGATGTCTGTGCACTCCCAGGCCTCCTTATATCTGAACACGGCTCGTACAATGAAGCTCTGAATGGCTTTTTGTTGTCTGTAAACAACCCAGAGTGATAACAATCAGCACAATGATAGAGGAGGGCAAATTGCCTGTACCTGTTTGCATTCCTCCAATATCTCAGTGCTATAATACCTTTAATGAGGTTAGCGTTGCTGCTCAGGCATAAGATGATTGCTAGGCGAAGGAACTACTTTTTAACCGAGCCAAATAAGGTACGGCAGGCTTAAAATGTCAAGATGCCTTTTTTCTTTGGATCTGCACAAGGCCGGTGTTTGGAGGGAGGATTGTGTCTACAACCTTTTTCCACCAAAGTTACCCCCATCTTTTTTTTGTCACAGTGAACTTGTGCATGCTATGTCGCGTGTTTGCACCAGACTAGCTTTTCCACAAACCTCCTTCGTTAATGAGAGAAGTGTAATGCTCCGCTTCCTAAATTACCTTAACAGGGCCGCATCGTGGCACCCAGTAATCATTTGCCAAAAGAAATGATAGATGTAATATCTCATTTTAATACCAATTAGGGTGTTCTGCTGACTGGTTAATTGTTTGTTTTTCCCCAAGCTGGGGTAATTACAAGTACAATGTGCCAGAGGAAAGCTAATCGTTAAAAACTGACTCATTACTGCATCCAGTTGGGAATGTTTTCGTGCCGAAAGCTTTTCCCCCTCAAGAGCAGTGAGTGCAAGCATGTAGAAGGTCACAGTTGACTCCGTCCACCACATAAATAAAAGCCCAATGTGATCATTTCTGACTCCTGCAGAAACATACTTAGCATTCAAAAATAATACCAAAACCCCGAGGCTATTACAGCACCTTTCAACTCCAACCTGGTTATTAACAACAGATTTAGAGCATGTAATATTAACAACCCAGAGGCACAATCAATTTTTAAAAAGTGAAATGAATTTGCTTTCATGCAAGTAAAATGAAATATTGTTGCAAAGATGGATCTCTTAATTCAACTCCTCCTTCTGCATGATATAATTGCAGGGGAGGAAAACGATGTAATATTCTCTAGTGATTTTTCTAAAGTTTGCTCATTTAAAAAGAAATGATACGTCTTGCTTGCAATGATAGTTCAGTATTAATGAAAAACCAAGAAATGTGAATGATGTAAAAAATGAAAAGAAATGAATAGTTGGTGCAAGTCCATCCCAGCTTTCAGTGTTCTTGAAGAATAAGCAGATGTTTCAAGGTTTTATAGGGCTTTATATATTTATAGGGCTTAGCCCCGCCCTCTAATCACCACAATGCAACAGTCAACCTTTCCCTCACTGTAGTACAGGTCAGGCATCACCAGGGTAAATGTTGTTTCCACTTACGCGTTTGATAAGAATATGTCGAGATTTGGGTCATGTTCAGTGTTTCTCTTCTTCCAGCCGTGGAAGATGGAGTTGATGCCAAGTCAATTAATTTTGGTAACATTTTGACCACAGGATTTTCCTCCTTTGAGGCACATCTAACATAAGACTTAAACCCCACTGACAAAAAATCTTAGCAAGGAACAGTATATCATTTGAGGCGGCTCAGAAGACTTAAGTTCTGATTGTGACCAGCAGAGCGACAAAAGGTCTTGGGGGCTGAGTTTCGGTACCAATCACTTAAAAATGCTGCGATCGGAAACCTGACCTGATATCTTGAATCAGAGTGAGACATCTTTAGTAATGTATTAATTTTTATTTTTTATGTAGTTTTGGACATTCAGAAGTACATTTGACTGCACTGTTATATGTAGAAATATTCGAACCATTTGATGAGAATCTAGCTCTCCCCAAACTGTCTCCCTCCTTATAATGAAAGAACCGTAATTCAAAGGTTACAGAAGAAGGTTTTAAGGGAAACGTCAGCAAAGCCATTATTAAAAGCAGAAACATGAAGCGTCCATATGCTGAAATGAAGGACAAAGCAGGATGAAACGACGAAATACTTTGCCCCGTCGACTTTGTTCTCACAACGCCACTCAAACACAATTCTTTGAGAAAAAGTTTAAGTTTCTCCCCTGACACTATTGTGTTTTTAAGCAAGAACAAAGAGAAAAGACTGTCAGAGTCTAGGCTGTTTTTAGACGGCATGGTATGTTAATCCATATGATGTGAAATTCTATGTCCACCTCCTGCCCCGCGCCTGTAGTGGTCCATAATTAAAAACCTTGTGTTTTGCAAGAGATTAGTCATTATCGACGTGGGTGGGTGCGTGGTTGTTTGGGTAGTTCCCCATCAAAGCTCCCTTCCCTCCTGTTTGAATCGATGGCTTCCCCACGCTGAGGTCGGCTGGCAGGAGTTAGAGGTGGGCAACCAGACGAAAGCGAGTTAATCCATCTCTGAGCTCTGCTTCATGTGTCCTTATGGCAATGCAGAGCTTATCGACCGCTTCTGCCTTTGAGGCGCCCTTCAGTATAAATGTCTCGGTATTGACCCAGCATGTGTACAATTCCTCACATTCAAATGAGAAACCTGCTAACATGTCGAAGCTTTTTACACCAAGTATTTCCTCCTTTCTTAGTCCGACTTGACGAAGGAGCAGAATGGTTTTAAGATCACCCTGAAGACGCTGGAGGACAACCTGCTCTCCCGTTTGTCCTCGGCTTCCGGAAACTTCCTTGGAGACACGGAGCTCGTGGAAAATTTGGAAACAACCAAACGCACCGCTGCCGAGATAGAACAGAAGGTTTGATATGTCTGTATATATTAATGAAATATGTTGCTGATAGATTTACAATCTGATGTTTAGTCCCATTGAGCCCTCTTTGTTAGGAATCTTTACATTTCTTTTCTTGACGTTAGATGTCCAGTCCACCCAGTAAAACATCCACAAGTCCATCAGATTAGGGGGACATTTCTTGTCCACAGCTCTCTTAGATGAACTCGTGCTTTTCTGGCTAGCAATTACAACACTTTAACTTTGGTCACATAAACGATTTATTTTGTTTATTTGGATCACTGCACTCACTGTAATGTCGACAAATCAACTCCCTTTTCATTCTTAGCTCTCCAGCTGACAAATGGACATTTTAGGCCAAAACTAACATTTTCCGGAAGTATTCATAACTTTATCTGCCTTGACAAAAACTTCAATTTGATCTAAAGAAAAGCAATCCAAGGCCTTGTCCTGCCACCACCATGTTCTCTTATGGATGTTGTGGTTTTTTTGTTTTAGGAATTTGTGGAATATGCAAGACATTTGAAAACTGTAGGGCAAAAATTCATGTTTGTTTTCATCAGACCATTGTTTTTCTTTGGAACAAAGCAATTCTGTCTTGAAATCCATTATGGAGAATACAGAAGATTGTACAACATGGGCAAGGCAACCAGCACTTGTTGGAAATTGCCGCAGCTCTTTCAATATTATCAGCCTCCTAGGAGCTTTCTTAGCAAGCAATAGATTTTGTAGCTACTTTTCCACCATAATGCAGCAGTAATGGTAATTTTTTTACCAAGTTCAGTTCCAAAATAATGCAGTAGTTTGGCTGCACGTTTTCAAAAAGTACACTAGGTGAACATATCTGAAGAAAACAAGGAATAACCATGATGAGAAACTAATAAAAATCTCCCCAACCGATAATCAAATTGGTCGCTAAACAATGACCACATCATAAAACGATCTTCAAAACTCACAAATAACTAAAGAAGAACCTGTGGAAACAGTATGAAAGCACACACAGGAGCCAGGTATCAAATACAACCCCTGGCAAAAAGTA
>NW_015112833.1:287067-303639 GCF_001443285.1 Poecilia latipinna
TAATCAGACCAGTGTTCAGGGACCAGCAGCTGGAAGAGCTGACCTTTACAGCCAAATAATGCTGCCTTTGAAGAAGACAGCAGTCATAAAGTTCATAATCCCTCAGTCAAATTAGCTGCCAAATGATACCATGAACATGATCAGTTTTGATGGGGATGATCTAAAATATCTTTTCCAGACTGTCTTCACACTAAACCAGTCCCGTTTGTTTTACAGCTCTTCATTATCGCCGCTCTTTTATCCAGAGCTGTTTTCCCTAATGTCTTCGAGCATAATTGGGGGGAAAAAATATTGCTTCTTGCTGTTTTGCTCCTACAAAGTAACACTGTGACTCTAACAAGCTAATAAAAGGAAGCGGCGACTGCTTTCCGCCGTTTCTAAACCCATTATGGTGTATGCTTTGCAAGACAGAAGAGCCCATCGTACTGCTGAGATTTTGTTGTCCATCCTTCTCCTCATCTCTGAACCAGGTGCTAACAGCAAGATTGCATTTCGCACCATCTGTGGTACTCTAGCCTCGTAGCCTAAGTAGTACTTTAAAAATAATAACAATACATCCCTTCAGTTTCCACACTATGACTTTCTAAACAGGCGAATTAATGTAAAGGATCTAAATTCTTGTCCATACTCCCCCAAAAAAACAAACAAAAAACACAGTTCTTTCTGTCTAGTCTACCCAGTGCTACATAAAAAAAAACAAAAAACATCATACCACTTCAAAATTTTAACCAATCACACAAAAGCTTTAGGACGCCACACGTGAAGAACGTTCTGCTCAGAATATGTCAAGAACAAGCAGCAAGGATTCCTACAGGAGCTTCCAGAGCAGAATGATGTCGCTGTATTGTTGCATCCTTAGGAGAAGGAACCAATTTCTTTCTTCTTGCAATGAAGGTAGTAGGGAGAAAACACACCTCCTTCCAGAACTTTCTCTGATATCTTATTAAAGGTGCAAATAAAATAATGAGATCAGGGTAATTTAGTTTAGTGAAATGACAAGGCTTTGACTTGGTCTTAAGGAAAGGTAAGCTAGGAGACTTTTTTTTGTTGTTGTGATCTGGGACTACATAGAAAATTAAATTAGCTCGAAACTACAAGACAGTTATGGTTTCCTCCCAGTATAATGAAAAAAAAAAAAAGAAACACTGACAGGAACAAATGTTGCATTACTGAAATACAAAAGTTTACTCTGCTTCTGCCAGAGCTAGAGAAACTGATGAGTCACAGCTGAGCAGGTGGTTTTAATCAACCCACAGGCTGAGATGATGTAAAACTCACATGGGAACTTGGGGAAAAAAAGGGGGAAAGAGCACCAAACTACAGTTTCTTTAGAAATTTTGGACTTTTCAATCTGCTTACTTAGCATTCTATCCCACTGATGACACATTTCTTTGTTTTCCATCAAGCTCACAGGGATATGTCTTCTTCCTACTAAAAACTATTTATAAAAATAACTTTCCAGAACTTCACCTTAAGAAATGCAAACAAACCCTTTGATGGTCTGTTTATGCGTCAAGGTTACTGCAGTTTATTATTTTTCTTCTTGAAGATTTTCCACCAATAAACGTTTGTTTTGCACTTGAATTGTGCAGGGCAAATCCAAGATTACACATGGAGAAATTATTAAATGATTCATCTTGGTCTCTTATTTTTACATCACAAAAGCCTGGCATTTGAAAAAAAGGGTTTGTAGTCGTTTAAGAGCGACTTTTTATCATTACCTCTTAGTAAGAGATTAAAGGCTCACAGTAAAAGTTAACAGACTCACATTTCATTGGAAGATTCTTCTCTCTTTTCCCTCCTAATTGGCCAACAGTAACTTGGGGCTCGTGTCGGCACAAACAACTTATCAGAACTGCAAGCTTGAAATTTTCTAGTGTGGACTTACTCCACATAACACACAATGTAAAAACCTCCCACTCCTAGGTCAATAGCTCACTTTATTATCTAGTGTCTGAAATATTTATGCTGCAGAAAGTTTGTCCCAGTAAAGGGCTAATGGCCTGTGCTCCCCCTGTCTTCGTCTTGTAATAATTTAAATAAGTATTAGGTAGTTAAAAATTAACTTTTGGTGAAGTTTATTACTTGGTCCCACCTAAACAAAAGTTTCATTCCAGATATTATTTTTTTCCCAGAGGTTGTACCTCAGAGTAAATGCTGAATCATCTGCATGCAGAGCCATTCCCTCTGGGTTTGCTCTCTTTGAGTTACTGCCCCCAAGTTTCTCTTTTCGTTGTCAGAAGATCGGATCATGTCAGCTTTGTTTCTCGCCTCTGCTAGATGTTTACTGATGTCGCCGACATTTTCTTAGAGCACGCTTGGAAGAAGAAAAAAAAATCTACTTGTGATGCTCTCAGTGTGCCTGTGAGAGAATGATCACTGCTTATGCAGATGTTCACTTCTAGGCGTAATTGCACATTCAGTGGCTGAGAAAAATCTCGACATAATGCACGTATTCCATGCGATGTGAGCCGGTCCGTACAAATCTGCTCTTCACCCGAGGTTGAATTTTTGACCCTCTGCACAAGTCAGTGGGTGCACTTCTTCATTTTTCTGTAGACTGTCTCTTTGTGTTTAAGCTGTGATATCTTTACTGCAGGTGAAGGAAGCCAAGGTGACAGAGGCCAAAATCAATGAGGCTCGGGATCACTACCGGCCAGCAGCGGCACGGGCTTCCTTATTGTACTTCATAATGAACGATCTCAATAAAATTCACCCCATGTACCAGTTCTCACTCAAGGTAGCCTCTCTATTGACCCACTATGTTTCCTACCCACCTCAAGGGCTCCCAGAGAGGCCCGTCTTTACACTCCCTGCTTCTCTTCTCTCTTCCTCCTGCTTCCATTTGCTCATCATGTTTTATGCTCTTTGGCCTGCTTTTATTGTGTTTGTGGCTCCCTAATGTGGTTATGTAGAGCGTAATGTCTCTCATATTGTCAGCCAGCGAGCCTGAGAGAAGGCAGCCTGAGATATGGTTTGCAATCACTCCCAACTCTTCAGGTAGCTGCCTCCGCACAACTTATTTCCCAGCGTAATCAAATGAAAACACATTCAGTTTTTATACCTTTGACCTTACATGAAATAATGCACGTTATAAGATTTTTTATTTTATTTTATTTTTTTTATGTACACGGGTTTAAAGAAAAGTAGGAATCTGATGAACTGAAATTGTACCACATTTAAGGGAGTTCAGAATAAGGCCAATCATTTCACAGTACATCAGCATGTTTGTTTGCTTTTCTTTGACGAGTGAGTAAATAGTGCAATTCATGGCAGAAATAAGGAATTACTGCTCTTGGAGAATAATCTTCTTGTAGCAAAAAGAAGATAAAACAGAAAACAACTATAACTACTAGTTAAAAAGTTTTGCTTCTTAATACGTACTATTAAAAATGTACTTTTTTTTAGCTTTATATCATTTTATTATGTCATTCCATCATCAAAAACATACCTGGAGTGTTGCTTTCACTCACTCATGCACGTTTGAGGAATCCTTGGCAGCCATTTGGTTGTGCTTTAACACCTGTTTATGCAAAGCTTCGCCCATTTCCGTAAAGCTCTGCCTTGGAGCTTCAGTCCCCAACATACCATCTGCACCCACATGCTAAAGAGGGAATGTTGTAAAAGGTAGGAGCTTCTTAAAGAGACAGATTCAGCTCTGATGCAAAAATGAAATCTCTTTGAAGTCATGTTTGATATATACATTTTCAAAATACAAGGTAACATAGTTACTTGTCAGAAACACACATAGTTCAGTTCATATTGTGGATACATCACTCAATCATTCAATCAGTGCATAGCTCCTTCTCTATGCACTGATGGAGAAGGAGCTATCATTGTATAGTCCTGATAGCTATGCACTGTAAACCTTCTGTGATGGATGTGATGATGGTTTTAGTTTAGCTTTTTATTGTTTATATTCAGGTACCTTCCTGTGACGGTTCACAAAAACCTAATCATCTGCATTTCGTGTTCAAGTTTAGCCCTCTTTTTTCTTACTGTGCTTCGTGCATTACATTAGAAACAAGTAACGAAGTAACATCCAGGAAATCCTAGTTTGCATCACCCTGCCCGTTTTTAGTTCCTCCATTTGGGCAAAATCCCCTTGAGCAGCAGCGACTCTGAACTCGTCTTCCATCATGTACTTCTTGTGGCTCTCGGCTGTTGACTTTCACCTGCTGCTATGCCTGAGGATGGTGCAGATGACGAGAGGCATGGGTGCAGGCTATTCAATGAATCTTTCAGCTGAAATATGCAGCCATTGAAAAGCAGTGGAATGCATCTGTTCTGTCCCATCGCATGTTAAGCAAGTCAGATTAGGATTACACCTAAAATTGAGTTCCACAAAGTGCTGGACATCCCTAAGGGGGTAAAGTTTTAAGGTATTTCTTACTAACCCTAAATAAAATACTTTGATTTATGACTTGACTGAGCATCCTTCAAAAGTGATGGTCATATGTTTCATTTGTATTTATAGAATTGTCAGCTGCATTGTTTATTTTTTCTACACAGCGACTCATTTAACAAAGTTCATGAAAAATTTAATAAAACCCTTCTGAAGGCCTGTTTTGTGCTGGAAGTCCTCTTACAGAGATGTCTCTTTTTGTTGTGTCTCTTTAGTGGTTTTACAAGAACACCGATGCCGATTTGTAGCCCTCTTGAGGACAAAATTACCACCATAAAACGAATCCTTCCACACTCATTAAACTGCATACAAACATTTTAATTTCTCCCCTTTAAACAAGATGTAAGCCAACTCTGAAACAGCTTTTCAAACTGTTTCAGCGTCTTTCTGATGTAAAACTGACTGTGTTCTCCCTGCTCCTGTGCGTTTCCAGGCGTTCGGTGTGGTCTTCCAGAAAGCGGTTCTGAAGGCCGACCCGGATGAGACTCTCAGGCAGCGGGTGTCCAATCTAATTGACAGCATCACCTTCTCAGCGTTCCAGTACACCACTAGAGGCCTGTTTGAGTGTGACAAGCTCACGTACACAGCTCAGCTCGTCTTCCAGGTAGGAAGGGGAGCTGCTTTCATCTTCTGTTTCAAAACCACGCGTGCCGTACAATCAGCGGCTCTCGAGACTGTGAGCCTTGTCTGAATCTAATCAAGCAGAAAGAAGCTGCGGTTTGTGTGGGAAATCCAACATTGGCCTCCTGTTTGTTGTGTCCCCAGATACTCCTGATGAATAATGAAATAAGCCCCACAGAGCTGGACTTCCTGCTGAGATATCCTGTCCAACCAGGTGTAACTTCACCAGTGGATTTCCTATCGAGCCACTCCTGGGGAGGGATCAAGGTACGGAAAAAGGGATGAAAAAGCTACCCCATTAAAACTTTTTCACAACAGAGTCAAAGTTATGTTTTGAAATGCAAAGTGGCACCATCAAATATTTTGTTTTGTCAGTTCATGAGCAAAGGATAAAAGGAAATACCACAACTTAAATGAGTTTGTGGGTGGATGCATGTGTTGCATTTTATGCATTTTGTTAAAACGAGAAACTATGAAAAAAAGCTCCATGTGTAACTCATGGATGGCTCTCCCGAAATGAGTCACTACTTAAAGAACCGTCTTTGAGTTTGCTTGTGACCTCCTGCATGAGTTGTCTTGTGTAGTTTTTAGTAGGCCAGACACTCCTTGGAAACTTCGCTCCTGATCTATGTTTTCTTCCATTTGCGGATAATGACTCCAACTGTGGTTCACTGAAGTCCCAAAGTGCTGATTCTAATGGTCTGGCAGTAATCAGGTCAGGATGTGACAAGTGAAATTGAACTCAGCTTTTAGGATTAATCACCGTTAATTTTCCTCTCCATGGGCTGCCACCTCATCGTGGTGGAGTTGAGAGTCCCAATGATCCTAGGAACTAGGTTGTCGGGGGCCTTATGCCCATGGTAGTTTCATACACAAGACACACAGGCCCTTAGTGAGAGAGCAGACAGACTGCAGTCTAAAGACTTCTCCTGATGAAGAACAGAAATGGAAACTGTCCTCTCTTCCTATGCACTCATCAGTTATGGGAGGTGGCAACGGGGTTGGGTGCTATGTGGAATGGGCGGTGGTCAGAGGACCGCCCATTGGCCACAGGAGCTGGCTCTTACGATGTTAAATGTCACCTCAAGGTCTTGTTCACAAATGAAGGAAAAACGTGGTGGGAGAAGTGTGGACTGGTGCTGCTTCTCATGTGAATGCTTTACCAATCCATCATGGTGAAGAAAGAGCTGACCGATTGTTCTGCGTTTCTATCCTCATCTATGGTCATGAGCTGTGGGTAGTGGTCAAAAGAAAGAGATTGCGGATGCAAGCAGCCACAATGAGTTTCCTCTTCAGGGTGTCTGGGTTCTTCCTCCCTTGGCGATGGGGTGAAAAGTTTGGTCATCCAGTTCAGAGTTAAGCTGCTACTTCTCCACATTGGGAGGAGCCAGTCGAGGTGGCTCAGGCATCTGGATGCATGGACTTAGGCACCGGTGAGGTGTTCCGGTGCCTCCGGGATACCTCACGTTCCGAACATGTCCCTCCGGGAGGCAACCCAGAGGAAGACCCAAGGTTCTGTTGAGGTCCTAGGAAGGCCTTGGGATTCTCCTAAAGGAGCTGAAGTGGCTAGGGAGAGGGAAGTCTGGGCTTCTTTACCCTGAAACCTGACCTCAGACTAATTGAAAGATTGTGAACGACTGGAAGGAATTTTTGATTTTGCAAAGGAAGAAATTTCATTTTTCCAAATAGTTTGATTTAGATGGCTTTTTTTTCTCACGTTACTTGAAAACTAAAATATAGAATACTGTATAAATCCAAACACTTTTTCCCTGCACAGTATCTGAAATTACCCTCAACATCTTTTGACTTACAGTTTGTGGAATTGCTTCATGTGATGCAATCTGTATGCTCTTCCAGCAACAACTCTCCGAGAACAGACGGCTCATAAAGACGCCTGCAGATTTATAACATATACCCCAGTTTCACCTGGATCTCTCTCCTCATAGCATGTGATGCCGTATAGAGCTGCTCTACCATGTGACGCCAAAGCATCATAACGGCGAACAAAGCAGTTACGGCTTCTCCTGAAGAAAAATCCGTCTTCCTACCCACCGTTTCCTTCTCTTGTCAAATCAGTTTAGCAGCAAACCGAAGCCTAACAGCAGTAAGTCTGTCTGTTCGCTTCTTCTGTTCATAAATGTTTCAGCCCGTTCCGCCTACAATATTAACTTAACCTAAACCCCTTCGTGGGTTCTGAGAGAGCCCATCCTCGCTGCACTCGGCGCACTGCAGATGTTTAAGGTCCCAGCTAATCAAATTCTGTCACTTGATTTTCTTATCGCAGCGGGAAACATAATCAGTCGGAAAGCTTTAAAGGACGATAAGATCCTCTGATTGCTCGGCTCTCTTGACGGTATTACCAGAGGAGGAATCCCTCGGGACTGAGTGCGTTCTTTCTGAGCAGGACTAAGAGGTTGCCACCCACCTGGGATAATTAAACAAATGAAGTCAGAGTGAAGAACTGTTTGCTGAGAGCCACCTTGTCTCATCTCCCTTCACCTCACCAACTCTGACGGTGTGGAGTTCTTTTATTTCTTGACACCTTGTCTTCTTTGCACATTGGGGGTGTGTGGGGATGATTTCAGTAGCCTCCTGGTAGTTTATGCAGTGTGAAACATGGCATACACTCTTGCAGTGTGTGTGTGTGTGTGTGTGCTTGTCATAAAGTGACTACCTGCTCAAGGCAGCACTGTGACACTGCTGTTTCCCACAGATGAGATAAGATGTCTGTCAGCTTGGGGCTCACAATGGAACCCCACTGTTTGTGCTGTGGATGCATATTTAGACTTCCTTTACCCCCATGCTGTTACAAAAGCGACTGTGTTTACTCAGCGTTTTCTTTTGAATAAATGTTATTTAAATAAGCACGAGAGAAAGATAAGCAATCAGGGTTTTTTTTTCCTCCCCCTCTCTTTCAATTTTTGCAAACAAAGTTGGTGCTTTTGCTGAGAAATCTTTCCAAAGTGGTCAAAAACTTTCATGTTGATGAGCAGAACTTTTGCGATTTAAATCCTGTTTTCTTTTCTCTCTCTCAAATACGACAGTCCCTGTGCTCCATGGATGAGTTCAAGCACCTGGACAGAGACATCCAGGGTTCACCCAAACGCTGGAAGAAGTTTGTCGAGTCCGAGTGTCCGGAGAAAGAGAAATTCCCGCAGGACTGGAAGAGCAAAACCTCTCTCCAGAGGCTTTGCATGATGAGGACCCTGAGGCCCGACCGCATGACGTACGCCGTCAGGTGAGCAGTGGGATCATTGTTTGACCTTTGTTCTCTGGTCTGTGAAGGATCTCTCTGACCTGTTGTTGAAAGGGAAAAGGTTAAAGATTAAACATTTGGCTTTTGTGAGGAGCTATCAGGGTGCACGTTTTCATTTCTTCTAGTTCGTAGTAATTGCAGCTTCAAGCTACTTGGTACCCTAAACTGTTTTATTTCCCACATGCATACGATTTTCTTGAACAAGAAACCCTTTTCTTAGAATTATAATTCATCATTATTCTATTTATGCAATTAAAAGGCTCAGTCAGTCATCATCTCATCAAAGTAAAAGTCTTATTTGAGGACTTTTAATAAATCATTTGTACCTTACACAGGGTTAAATCATCACAGAACATGAACTTATATTTATACGAAAAGGTAGAGAAGAAAAGTTCTTGAATCTTTAATTTGACATGGTCTTTACTAAACAGGGTGATTAATGCATTTTTGATGTTTTTGAAAGCATATATACTTAGAACAATGTAAAAATCCAAATAACTCAATGAAGATCTCAGATGAATTAAAAAAATGTAATTTTTAGAAGTAGAGCAAATATTTGGAATAATTTAATAATGATCCAGAATAATGATGAAAAGTTCTTCAAATTCAACTTAAACATCTTGTTTCAACAAATAACTAATCTCGAATAACAAAAACAATTTTTTTAAATATTAAAGCCAAATAATATTATCTGTCTGGAATTGCATGAAAACACTCAACCATACAACCTGTTTGGTAGTTTGTATGCTAAAATTTACAAATTTAACCAAATTTTTGTCGATTGGTGAAACATAATGTGATATCATGGCATGATCCTGCCTTGAGCTAGTGGTTCAGGCTGGTTTCATGAACAGTCCTGTGATCCACTTTCCACCACAGTGACCAGATCGAAGTACATTAGACATTTGGGATTTGGTGCAACAGGAGATTTGAATCAAATCTGCAGAAACTATGTGGTACAGCTTTAAGTGGAAACTAACCATGAGAAATGTTTCCAACACCTTTTCTAATGCTTGCTTTAAGAATTAAGGCAGTTGTTAAGTCAATGGTTTATCCAAACCGACATTGCTAGATAAATAAAGTGGTTTGTGTTTGAGCATATATGTATAATTTTGACCATGTATGGGTAAAAGAAAACCTTACATTAATTCAAGCTTAACACAGCAGTTATTGTCTTTAAAACTCAGTGGTTTGTTTTCTGAACAACCATTCTGTAAATTTTTATATATATATATATATATATATATATATATATATATATATATATATATATATATATATATATATATATATATATATATATATATATATTTCTTTGTGTTTGTCCAAAGCCCGTGAATTTCAGAAGCACTTCATGTTAAATGTCAAAAGTCTGTTTTAAGCCTGCACTTTGTTCTCCTCCCTTTCCAACTGCGCAGTTTCTTCTGTTATTCAGAACCTTTCACAACAGGTCAAGAGATGTCAAGTCTCAAGCCAGAGCAAAATAAAATCTAACTGTGTTGCATTTGGTTTTTTGCTTACAATTTCTGCTATTTTGGTCTTCAGAGTATTGTGAAATATTCCAGAATTACATTAATATTTTTAATAATTAACATACATCCAGCTAATGTGTTGTCACTGTTTTAAATAAATTCCTTAAAAGGTCAAGCATGAGTACTCACTCTTTACATTCCATGACGGAGCCGTCCTTGGTTCAAATCCAAAACTTGGAACCTTTGCTGAACATCTTTCTCCTTTTGTCTGTGTTTTCTGTTCACTGTTGACAAAGTTCACTACCATCACAAAATGTTAAATAAATATGGGAATACCTGGATTAACCAAGATAGTTGCAGTAATGCTCTGTAAAAATTCAGATAGCATATATAATGTTTAGCTTTTAGGTAGGATCTGTATCATGCTCTTATCATTCATTTACAAGTGAAACAAAACCAAGCTCACCAGAACACTCGCTTCCAACTATCAAATCTAAAAACTGCACCAAGGTGCAAACTCCTAATCTATTTAAAGCATTCCCATTCTTATCAGCAAACTGTGTTTGAGACATAAAGCATTTCTCTTGATTTGCTGATTTTAAACAGCTGTCTCTGCACTATAAGAGGATTCAGATTCTTCAAGGTCTGCACTTTGTCGGTCAAAGATGAAACAAAACAAGCTGAAAAGAACTAAGCCTTGTCCCCTCCTGCAGAGACTTTGTAGAGGAGAAACTGGGAGGCGAGTACGTGATGGGCAGATCACTGGACTTCGCCGTCTCCTTTGAAGAGTCCAGTCCAGCTACTCCCATGTTCTTCATCCTGTCTCCTGGAGTGGATCCTTTGAAGGACGTAGAGAAACATGGTAATACCACTGCTTGATGTAAGCCTTAAAATTTCACTCTAAAGTTCAGCACAAACTAGCATGTGACCAATTTATCGTTTCGTATTTTATAAAGGAGCTGGAGCTGAGGCATATGGAGCTTTGAAAAAGTGTTTATGTCCCTTGAAGTTTTTTAGATTCTGTCACACTAAAGCTTTGCTTGACGTAATTAATATCACAAAACAATTATTTGAAAATACCGGATTGAAAACGAACGATTTTCAAATTTTGCCCCTCCCCTCTCTTGCAGAAGACTCACCTGACCAATCAGAACTAAGAATCAAAGCAATGATTCTGAGGGCGGCTTAAAAACTCTAACAACATGACAGGCATGTCCAGAGATTAGCTTTTTTAGTTCAAACAAACAGGAAAAGTCAAAGCTTTCAGAGTTGAACCAGTGCAAGGATCTTAGTAAATAGCGGCTGTCATGGCTAATAATAAAATATGTGGACCCCCAAGCTGCACCCAAATGTAGCATTTCCAGAAACAGAAATTGAAGAACTGCTGCTGAACACAGTTTCACAGAGCAGATCTTTGCTTACACTGTAAAAAAAACAACCTTTTCATGAACCTGATCCCTGTTTACACTGAAAGACCATCTGCTTTCCAATAAACCCCACAGCTGAGTCCACGGTGTATACTTCCATAAAGGATATTCATACTTCTACTAAATGTTTCTTGTTCTGTTTTGCTATGCAGAAAAAACACTTTAAAATTTTTTTTTACATTTCTTTTTCCTGACTAGGTGCTAAAATGACTACTACTTAATGGTTTAGTACCAATTATTATAAACGCAGTAACAAGGTGACTTTATCACCTTTGTTACAAAGAGCCCTAAGCCTTTAAAAAAAACTGCCATGCTATCAAATAGCAAGTATCGAACAGTTTTCTAAATATTGGTACAAAGGGGATCTGCTATGCAATATTCATATCTTGCATGATTTTGTACTTCCATTTGTGCATTCATTACTTCTAAAAACAGGCGAAAAACACAATCCATAATTTTTTTTTTTGGTAATAAGTTGAAATTTTTTTAGTGTCTGGAAAATGAGCCGTTTCAAAAACCTCTTGTTTAAGTCACGCAGTGTGACTTAATCCCGGCAAACCAAGCTGAGCTCCAGAACGTTTGGTCAGATGGTTTTAACGCTGAATGCGCTGTACAATGGCTGCTGGAAACTGCAAGTGTAGGGAGATGAAGTTAAGTGCAGGGGAGACAATCTGAAGAGTCATCCTTCAGGAAGGTTCAATCTCTAGATTCCAGATGGTATTTTCCGAAAAAAATATTTAGTAAAACAATTCATAATTTTTCCACAACTTGCTAACTGTCTACTTCTTTCTATGAATTCCATTGAAACACATTGAAATTTTTGATTGAGAGAAAACGTGGCACAGTTCGACTGGAGTGAGTACTGTTCTGGGGAAATCTAGTCTCACTTGTAGTTTTCTGTGATTACAACATCAAAGGTGTATCAGACAGAACAGCAGTCTGTGCTGTGATGCCAGCCGTCCCTACCACTGCACAGCAGTATCTGGGTAGATTAAGCGGATTATGCTAAAGGTCATAAATATATGAGGCGACATCACTGGTGTATTAGGGGCAGCGGAAAGTAAATGTCACCGGTTTGAGTTATTTTACATTCCTGTTTGAATACTGGGTATCCCAACCCACACGACGCCCTGGTTCTGTTTCTTTGACCAAAAAGAAAAAGGAAAAAAAAAATCTAAAAATGGGAGCTTTTCCACTGACCTGGAAAAGGAGGACTCTCACTGCCTGATATCTTTTTAATCTGCTGCCAAACTATTCCGTCTGTGGGTATTTAGAGTTGGCTCCATGAAATATTCAGGCAGCAGAGATTGTTTCAGCTAACCGTAGCAAAGCAATATCCACAGTGTGTCGGCGCAACCCGGTCCCCCGTGCAAATTCACGAGTCAGTCCTTTGCATTAATGCGCTCCATCATCATGCGTCATATTGCTTGTGTGTTACATTCTGTTTCTATAGCTTATGTACTCTTTTGATTGATTTAATAATGGCGGTTAGATGCCTTTATTACCTGGAGAGAACTGTTATTGGTGAGATTTTTATTGGCGCCTCTCTCTCTCTCTCTTTCTCACGGAGAGAAGCCTGAGTACCGTGTGAAATGCAACAGTCTCTCCTAATGTGATAAGGGGGAGCAATGCTTCTGAAACTCCCCAAAAGAAGCGTCGTTATTGATTATCAACAGTTTTGTTTTTCAGCAGTCAGTAAAATCAAAGGCAAAAGTAACCAGTTTCTGCTGCAGAAAACGCTGATGAGCTGGTTCTCCCTGAAAAAAAAAAGGGGGGATTTTTTTTTTTTTTTTATCATGTGAAAATTGGGTTTCGTCATCTGTATTAGGATCTAATTAGATTTTTATTAGATAGGTGATGTGATTTTGAATGCTCTGCAGGGGACTAATGGCAGTCTGAAAAAGACTGAAACTTCACTTAGTTTTAAATTGAGAACAAGAACCCGAAAAAATGTCTGAATGCACTTAGTTTTAAAAGGTGGAAACTTTACCGATATATCATATAACTGGATTTTAACACTTAAAGTGATATTTATTTCAAGGGGGGTTTCTGTGAAGAGGCTATTAGTAAGTAATTATCTTACCTGCATTCTTCATTTTCTCTAAATATATATTGTTTTGTTTTGTTTTTCCACAGGCTGAAGTTAATGGCTTTTCATATTGGCATAGAAGGCAAATTTGACCATATTAATATGATATCATACCATATCATAAACTTTAAACCACAGTTAGATTTGCAATAGATAGTTATTTATAGTACATGTTTTAATACAACAAAAAATATACAAAAATATACATATACCTTCAAATTTGTGGTTGTCAATAAATGCAGAGGCCTTTTACAGTTTTAACATTTTAGTCTGAAGTTTTACTGGACTTTGATTGGGGCGATGCATTTTACT
Source organism: Poecilia latipinna (assembly GCF_001443285.1). Lineage (NCBI taxonomy): Eukaryota > Metazoa > Chordata > Actinopteri > Cyprinodontiformes > Poeciliidae > Poecilia > Poecilia latipinna. The sequence goes on from NW_015112833.1 coordinate 300,650, forward strand.
TTTTAGTGCTGTGCTTGGAATTATTGTCATGTTGCAAGACCAAATTTTCACCAGTGTTCAGGTTTTTAACAGATGGGCCTTACATTTGACTCTAGGACACTTTGGACTCGTGAACTGCATGGTGTCCAGATCCCAAAGCTTTAAATCAAGCCCCGATCAGCAGGCCTTCCCCACTGCATCTGACAGCTGAATACTGTCAGGCAGAGAGAAACACGGTCAGGGAAATCTGGAATTAACAATAAACCGCCCCAAAAAAATCCACCTCCGTTGGCCCCATTGTGCACGCCAGAAGTCTTGTATTGTCTACAGACAGAAAAATGTTTGCTGGGGTCCACAGATGGTAATAAAATAACTTACCAGAAGTAGTAAGGATGTTATTCTATAGGTGTTCTGTATTGTTTGCATAATGCTATCTCTGTGATGCACCTTCTAGCCATAATTCTTAGAGAAGCTTAGCACTAGTCAATGTTAATCAATTATGTTTAACTTGGTTTTTGTGTGTAAATCATATTAAATGTGTCTGTTATCCTCTAGGGAAGAAGATGGGCTACACATTTGACAACAACAACTTCCACAATGTGTCTTTGGGTCAAGGCCAAGAGGTTATAGCTGAACAAGCCCTGGATCTGGCCGCTAGGGAAGGCCATTGGGTCATCTTGCAGGTAAAGCAAACGCTCACATATTTCACACGGCCGGGCTGGGAATCTAAGCACTAAATGATTCATCATGATGCTAGGCTTGTAGATGTCTAGGCTGCTGTGTCTGTTGGTTTCTGATCAGATAGATTTAAATGTCTGAATTAGATTTTTCAAGTATTTCGAGAAATATGCAGCCGAGCATCAATTAATCAGTGATGCATGATCAATTAAATTAAGCTCAGTAATTTTTGTTCTGATGATGAATATTCTTTGAAGGGCAATTTTCTTTGGAGACATCATAAACAACATTTGTTATGGTTTCGTGTGTTGTGCGGTTTTTATTTCCATTTTATTTATTGCTTTTGATTGTTTTTTTTTTGTTTTTTTTTGTGGATATTTTAAATATTTTCCATTTCCAATGTTGAGTTCCTTACAAAATTAAAATTTATTGCTCTTTGAGACGTTAAATTTGCATTTTTATGCCATTATCAATATATTTATTTAACATGGTCTCAAAACATTTAACGATAAACATTATTGTTTATCGCAACGATTACTGGGACAATTTATTATCCAGTAAAAGTTATTAGCGTGACAATTACAGGGAAAAAAGAAAAAAAAAAAAAAACTAAGAAGTTAATTGATTCCAGTTATCAAACTGTGCAGTAAGCTCAGTTTATCATTCAGATTGGTTGAAAAGGTTCCTATCTAAGGAAACCCAGCAGATTTCATCTGATCGTGTCATCGACTTTACAGCAGTCTCTCATACCGAGCATGCATATAGTGACAGTGAAGAAAAAAAAAACTCCCCTGTAACAAGAAGAAACCTCCAGCAGAACCAGAACCTGGCTCAGTACAAGCAGCCGGATGCCTCAACCAAACAGAGGTCTGAAAAGACAGAACAGAATGCACAAAAGGAAACAGACGAACTCATGTAGGAATATGTTTTATGGTCATGAAAGTGAAAGGTTAACAGCAGGAAAGGGAGAACAATTAGTTGATTACATTTTCTCGGCCAATGTTTTTCCGAAAGAGAACACCAGATCAGGCGCAGCTTCTATGTAGAGAAAAACGGTTCTTGCATGCTCATCTGGATGTCTGTTTCCCTCTACGGTTTGTCTGCATAGAAAATTTTTCCTTGGTGCATTTTTTCTCTAACTGAATGGGTCGTTGTATTATACAGTAGAATATCTGAAGCTGCTGTCTGTTCTTATCCGGAGGACAAGGCAGGCTTTTGCATTTTAAGTGAAAACCTTGGAGGAATTCCAATGGGACGTATTGACAGATATGAACTGCAGACCAGGCATGGTGGGACATCCTTTTCTTTTAATTCACACAGTTGGTAGAAACACACAGGGGAGAAAGAGAAAGAGAACCAGTGTTGGGATGACATTGCTGTCTTCTCGAAGACCCAGGATAGCAGACAAAAGTTGCGTAATTACCTTAGCATAAGAATGCCGATCGATGAGGATTAAGAAGTTCTCGTCCCCCTAGCAACAAACCTCCTACTCACTTTTTCATCGACTGTCTGTGGCTCTGCCTGCCAAGAGCCACCCCCATGACGGTGAGAAAAAAAGAAGAATAAAGAAAAAAGGACTGGGAGGAGTCGTGTTCACGCTGAATTTTACCAACAACATATTCTCCGTCTTACCTGCCGATTCCGCCATGTTGCTTTCCCTGTCTTGTAATATTTTATGCATCGACTTGCATCCTCTGCCTTTCCCACACTCTTCTGCTCTCATCGTCCGCATTTTCCTCTGCCGCTGCATCAGTGGAAAGCCAGGTCAATGGCAGGTTCCCCCTTACTCGACAGGTAATTATACGTCTGAACAGCAGCTTCTGCTCAGATGGAGCTAAGAGAGGGAAATGCAGAAACTTTGAAGCAGCCCATCAGAAAGGTGGTGGGGGCAGATTGAGAGGCAATCAATCGGGCAGATTGGAGCTGAACATCCCACATTGGCCACGCAGTCAGGATGGAGTGGCCTCGACTCGGCATCCTTTTTGCAAATTTACTATTAAAGCCTCCTGGCCATTTGAGGGAAAACGCCTCATGCCAGTGTCCTGTCGTCATTTCTTTTTCCTAGAGCCAGGTAGGTTCGAATGTATTTGGAAACAAAGATGTCTTGGAAATTCAAAATCACTCACTTATTTGAGGTTTTGATATAAAGTGGACCAATCTGTCTCTGCAACTGCCAGTCACCACAGCTGGCACTGCTGATTACTGCAGAAACTCTCCCATGTCGCCTCCTTAGGAACCTGCCACCAGCATCAGTCACAGTGACAAAAATAACCTTGAAAAAAAAAAAAAAAAAAAAAAAAAATTTAATATATTTTAAAATAAGTTTTGATGAA
>NW_015112833.1:306835-309888 GCF_001443285.1 Poecilia latipinna
AACAGAAAAAAAAAAAAACAAGAAAAAAAAAAAAAAAAAAAAAAAAAATATATATATATATATATATATATATATATATATATATATATATATATATCCTAACACCACTACTGTTCATGCACTTTCAAAAGCTTTATTTTATTGCGTGCTGGTAGACAAGACATACAGGGATTTGTAAAAGAAGGCAGCATAGTGCATGTCCACTTGCTTTGCTAGGAACCACGGCAAAAATAGTTCTGTAACGCTCTGGAAATACTTTATGTAAATAAACAGAATTTAACATGTCGGAGACAAACAGGTAGTCTGTGTCACATAGATTCTGTCGTCTATAAAATCAAGGAGGGGGTGGATCCCCAGTAGTAATCTGAGACGTGGTTCACACTGAACAGATTACACTCCATCACAGAGTAGTACAAAACTATGAATACACTCGTACCTAAGAACAATTGTTGAGAGACTTTTTCTTTTTTTAAATAACCTAACTAAGAATTGGTTTTACAGTTTTTACTTCCTGTGGGAGTAGAAATGTCTAAAAGGTCAGTTAAAGAAGAACATTAATTCAAGCAACAAGAGGAAAGTCAAGGTTTTTTTGCTTTATTAGACATTCAAACACACACACCTGCACTGCAAAAACACAAAACCTTACCAAGCAGCTTTGGTCTAGCAGTTTCTAGTTCAAATATCTGAGTATTTTCAGTACTTGTTCCTTTGGCAGATTATTTAACACATAAGACATTTTTTCCCATGTTGGAAGTTAATTTATCTGCCAATAGAGTATGTACTTTATCATCAGTATTAAGGGATTATTGACTTAAGACAAGCCTCTCAAGCTTTCTGAAAAGTTACTTTTAAGTTAGTTTGATTTATTTCAATTGTAATAAGATATTTGCACTAGAAACGAGACCAAAATTACTTTGTAAGATTTTGTGTTTTTGCAGTGTAAGCTTCTTATTTGTATAGACCTAAAGTTATATCATTTCCCTACACAATAAACTATTTGAAAAGACCTTCTTTCACATATAAGGATGTTCCTTTTGTTTTTGTACGTCCTGCATTTATAGCCTAAACATTCACGCTGATAATTGCACAACATTAAACATTTCTAAACATTGAAATCCATGCCAAGACACCTTCTGCTGCTGTATTCTCCACATTTGTGAATTTATCCTCAGCATGCCGAGCTGTGAGTGCCTTCATTGTGTCGGCGGAGCAGGTTTGATTTTATTTTTTATAATTTTCCCTCTTCAGCCCTGTTTGCTGCTTTCCTACGTCAGTGTGGAGTCTGAGAGACTCTGAGCTGCGGGGCAGCCTCATCAGTGCAGGAGCCCAGCTGTGCAGCTGTCCTCGTCCGCGCAGCTCCCCGACCAATTCCTCTGCGAAGGAGAAATACTGTGTGCGGTCGCCTGCTTGTGTTTCTGCTTGCTCGATGGAGACGTTTATGGTGCAGTCGAACGTGCTATCGTGCCTTCCCTCGGGTCGCGTGTGACAGCAATGCATCAAAGACCTTGCCAGTGGTGTGTTCTAATGGCTTTTAGATTCAACTCTCATATTATTATGTAAATAGAGGACTCCTTGATGTGGTATCATTGCAGCCATCGAAGAAGCTGGGAGGCCCTTATCGGGAAGATGTTGAGGGAAGGAAGGAAAAAAACCTGAAGAACACGGCACCTGAAAGTTAATTAAAAAAACCATATAAAACAGGAGCTCTCTGCTGTCGTGTTTGTCTGTTGGCCTGCTGGTTCGTCTTTCTCCATTCCTCTCGTCTCCTCTCCCTGCAGCCACGCGATGAATGCTTTCATTACAGTGACAAGTTCTCAGGCAGTCTCTCACTTCTACTGTTGGCTCGCTTTATAGCCAAACTATTTACATGCCAAGAGGAAGAGTTGTGCTGTGGCTTGATGAAAAAGCGTTTGAATTTAGACTTTTAATTTGTATACCGTTCATTACTCTCTAAGGTACCGGCAGGCGAAGAACTAACTTGCGTCCTCCTCTGTTCCCGAACTTCTTCGTCGGTGGATTAACTTTACTTTTTCTCTTCTGAGTCCTACAAAACTGACGTCCCAACCCTCATGTGTTGTTCCCTGTCATTCGTTAAAGAGTTCTTACTCCAGTCATCATAAGGAAGATTAAATACTGAGAGCAAAGGGAAATGAGAAAGTAAAGCGGCTTATGAATCAATGACTGCAGTTATTAGTGCTGTAATTAGATTTAGGGAGTGGGCAGTGCTGCGTGGTGAGACGTGTGGGGGGGCTGGGCACACTCCTTATCAGTCATCGGATATCCTGTTCTCGTCAGGACGGTTGAGATGGAAAATTGAAGTCGTCCGCAGCTCGTGTGATGGCTCCGCAGCTCGTGTGATGGCTCCGCAGCTTGTCTAACACCAAGATGAATATGTATAAAAGTCTTAAAAATCCTCCACTGGAAAACGGTCACTTCACTCTGCCAACCCAAAAAAAAGCATTTCAGGCTCTATGTACCATTTAATTTAGTGCCACATCAAAGTCACAGTAAAGAACAGGAGATGTGTAGCGTTTTAATTGCTCCTTTTTTCTAGTTGTCATCACAGGACGGAATTATATTGGCAATTCCAGCTCCTTATTATGGCACTTTGTGTTATCCGTTTAAGCCCAGACATTTACAGAAAAGTCGAAGTGCAGATTAGAGTCGAGAAGTGCACCGATCAGAAATTAGTAGCTGATTTGTGATCTTTGGTTCATGTGTTAACCGATTTGGTTTTCTCTTTCGGGACGAAGATGGAAGACATGAGAGCAGGAGTCGAAATGTTTTGTTTCCACACTTCCTAACCTGACTGGTTGTTAATGTTTAATAGGCCATGTTGCAAGGAGCACTGAGCATCTTATCTTAGCAACATGCACAATAGTGCAATTACTGCAGCAGTAAACATTAGGGCTGTTCTACAAAGGTTGACAATTTCCCTTGAAAATGCACCCAACATTTCTAAATCCAGCATATTTTTTGTTATAAAAAATATGGATATAATATAAATATTAAAGCTCTGCGGAGCCTCAAGCGGCCCTCGCAGCCAAGCGCCG